>NC_057814.1:178661978-178663458 GCF_018294505.1 Triticum aestivum
TCCTTCTCCTTCTCCTCCTCCTCCTCCTCCTCCTCCTCCTCCTCTTCTTCTTCTTCTTCTTCTTCTTCTTCTTCTTCCCCCTTCTACTTAACCTAAACCTAAACTAACCTAAACTAAAAACCTAAACTAATTAAAACAAAACTATTTAAACTAATTAAACCTAAACTTAAACAGAAAAAAAAACAAAAAAAACTGGCAGACGGCAAAGACCTGGCAGATGGCAAAGAGCTTCTTTGCCGTCAGCCTTTTCTTTGCCGTCTGTTTATGTGTAGCTGATGGCAAAGAGCTTCTTTGCCGTCAGCTAGCAGACGGCAAAGATCTGGCAGATGGCAAATTAGCTGATTCTAGTAGTGACTATTGGATATAAAGGAGGTATGATGTCGGAAATATGGATCAATGGAAATTCTATGATGAGTCTGAGTAATCATGTCCTAGTTTGGTGCCAATAGAAGGAAAGAAGACAGTACGATTGGATGGATTTAGGAATACTAGGAAGTTGGAAGTTGGAATAATGATCAGTTGCCCGATGATAAGTTCAAGGACTACAAGTGATGACATGGACCATAACCCACAGGCCCCAGGAACTGCCAAGAAGCAAGCACATTCTTGCTGAAGGAAAAACCCTGGAAGAAGTTACAATTTTAGCAACAGACGATCTTATAGGAGGTTACGCAAAACCTGAGAGTTGTGAAGGAATGATAGATGTTTGTTTGGCTTGCAGAATCCATGGATTTATCCGAACTTGGTTCGTCGACAAGAGAAATTCTGCAATGCTTGTGAGGATGACCGAGTGTTAGAATGCGAGATTCGCTAAACCATATACAAGGTAATGATTTGGGTGCGGGATGGATTGATCACCATACCGACTTACTCTTTTTGTTCGCCTTGCTATATGGGATGGTAAATCTGAGTGACTTACCTATGGTAGAGGGACGATCATCAAAACCTTGTTTGAACCTTAGAATGGTGTAAGTATATTTCCCTTGTACAAGGCACCTGTTGACAATCATAGGATATACGGTGAGGTTCAGCCAGACCCATTTCCTGCAGGAGAAACCATAATTGGATGACCGCCATGAGATATCGATAGTTGATTAGTATTGGCGCCAGACCCGTCAGCTAAGAAGACCCAGTCTCGGAATAACCTTACACTACTGGAATCAGGGATTTTGCCGTCTGCCAGTTCTTTGCCGTCCGCTAGCAGACAGCAAAGATGGTCTTTGCCATCAGCTACCAAAAAGCAGACAGCAAACAACTAGCAGACGGCAAAGAAGGTTTTTGCCATGTGTCACTTCTTTGTCGTTTGCTGGCTGACGGCAAAGAATCTTTGCCATCAGCTGGCTGACGGCAAAGAGAGAGGTGGCCCCCACTAACGAGCCGATTAGAAAAAACTTAACGGCCCCGATAAAAAAAGCGGACGGCAAAGGCTTGGCGGACGGCAAAGGCTAACTAAACTAACCTAACTAATGGCCGATCAAGC
>NC_057814.1:178664278-178749035 GCF_018294505.1 Triticum aestivum
ACTGCCCCGACCGTCCCATTGCCCCGGCGCGCCACCACGTCGCCGGCCCACTCGCCCCACTGCCCCGACCGTCCCAATTCTCCGGTGAGTTATTTTTTTTCTTTTTTTTCTTCTATTTTTTCATTTTTTTTGCTGTTTAATTGTTAGTGATAGATTTAGTGCTAGATATGTGTTATATAGTGTTAGTGTTAGAAGAAAAGAAGAAAAGAAGTAGAACAAAAAAGAATATGTGGAAGAAAATAAGAAGAAGAAGAAGAAGAAAAGAAGTAGAAGAAGTAGAAGAAGAAGAAAAGAAGAAAAGAAAAACATCATATATAATTGTGTTGATCGGGTAGATTTAAATGTGCAGTTGTTTCATCGCTGCGAGGTTTGGTGTTCGACGACCTCGCCGTGCGTTTGACGAGCTCTGCCCCTTCGTTCGTGGGTGGGCACAAATGACATGTCCTCCTCCCCCATTAATTATTTGCTCTGTTCTGGTGTTTGTGCCGATGAAACTTGATAGCTAGCTATATATGTGTCTTGAATCATCAGTATGCGTAACCAATATGTGTCTCCCGTTCGAAAGCGTTATAGTTATAAATATGCATGCATTTGCATATTTATAACCTTGATTCTTTCGATTTGTCCAACGCTATCCATGGACAGCCCGAGTATCTATAGATTGGGTTCGTTTTCCCATATGCTTTGCTCCGGATCCGACGCATAAATTTCGTCAGTGCCTCCCCTGTTGTTCTCCGGGTACACATCCTCTCTGTTTATTGCAGAGACGTGTATCAGGACAACAGCGGGGAGGTGCTGCCGAAATTTTGCGTCGGATGCGGACCATAGCATGGGAAAATGAACCCAATCTACACATACTCGGGTGGGATTAGGACCTATCATTACCTATTAGAGTGTAGGTTGCATGGACGTAATAAAATTGACAAAGTAGATCAACTGATGAATATATACATGGTGAATTATATATACATTTGTTGTGTGTCCAGTAGCTCTGAAAGTCAAGATGAGTGATCGTGCGTGGATGTATACCAGTCACACTGGTCAGAACAAATGGAGCGCTGAATGGTTCACAAAAACCAAGGGGTTTATCCAAGCCGCATTTGCAAATGGCCAGAGGAAAACCTGGTGCCCCTGATTCCGGTGCGGCAATTGGGAAAAGAGGACAGAGGATGAAATGGGCAAACACCTGCAGAAGAGTGGTTTTACGCCCGATTATACGGTGTGGACATATCATGGTGAGTCTGCCCAACGTGACAGAGCTGAGGTGGATCGTCGTCGCACCGACGAGCATGGTACCGGGATGGGAAACATGGTGCAAGACTATGATGATCCTCGGGATTCGGACGAGGAGATGGAGGAATCTGCAAAGGCCTTCAATGAAATGTTGGAGTCTTCAAAACGTCGGCTCCACGAGCACACTGAGCTTTGTCAGTTGGATGCCATCTCACAAGTAATGGCTCTGAAGGCTCAGTTCAACTTGGGCAGAGAATGCTATGACGCAATAATGACAGTATTTGGACGCTTTCTACCCAAAGGCCATGTAATGCCTGCAAACCTGTACCAGTCGGACAAAATCCTCCGTGCACTGAAGATGCCCTATGAGAAGATACATGCCTGTGAGAAAGGATGTGCCTTATTTAGGCTTGGCTATGCGGACTTGAACTATTGTCCCATTTGCAAGTCTTCCAGGTATGTTGTGGTAGACAACGGTATGGGTGAGAAGACACAGACCAAAATCCCCGTTAGTGTTCTTGGGTATATGCCAATCGTACCAAGACTTCAACATCTTTTCATGGTCGAAGAGACGGCCAGACAGATGACATGGCACAAAATAGGCAAAAGAACCAAACTAGATGCAGATGGGAATCTGATGATGGTACACACATCGAATGGTGTTGCGTGGAAAAAGTTTGATGAATTACATGCTGACAAAGCGGCAGATCCGAGGCATCCTCGAGTCGGCATCAGCACGGATGGGTTCAGTGTGTTTGGTATGACGGCAGTGTTGGAAATATGCCTTAGAGGCAATAATAAATTGGTTATTATTATATTTCCTTGTTCATGATAATCATTTATTATCCATGCTAGAATTGTATTGATAGGAAACTCAGATACATGTGTGGATACATAGACAACACCATGTCCCTAGTAAGCTTCTAGTTGACTAGCTCGTTGATCAATAGATGGTTACGGTTTCCTGACCATGGACATTGGATGTCGTTGATAACGGGATCACATCATTAGGAGAATGATGTGATGGACAAGACCCAATCCTAAGCCTAGCACAAGATCGTGTAGTTCGTTTGCTAAGAGCTTTTCTAATGTCAAGTATCATTTCCTTAGACCATGAGATTGTGCAACTCCCGGATACCGTACAAATGCTTTGGGTGTACCAAACGTCACAACGTAACTGGGTGGCTATAAAGGTGCACTACAGGTATCTCCAAAAGTGTCTGTTGGGTTGGCACGAATCGAGACTGGGATTTGTCACTCCGTGTAAACGGAGAGGTATCTCTGGGCCCACTCGGTAGGACATCATCATAATGTGCACAATGTGACCAAGGAGTTGATCACGGGATGATGTGTTACGGAACGAGTAAAGAGACTTGCCGGTAACGAGATTGAACAAGGTATCGGGATACCTACGATCGAATCTCGGGCAAGTACTATGCCGCTTGACAAAGGGAATTGTATACGAGATTGATTGAATCCTCGACATCGTGGTTCATCCGATGAGATCATCGAGGAGCATGTGGGAGCCAACATGGGTATCCAGATCCCGCTGTTGGTTATTGACCGGAGAGTCGTGCCGGTCATGTCTGCGTGTCTCCCGAACCCGTAGGGTCTACACACTTAAGGTTCGGTGAGGCTAGGGTTGTAGAGATATTAGTATGCGGTAACCCGAAAGTTGTTCGGAGTCCCGGATGAGATCCCGGACGTCACGAGGAGTTCCGGAATGGTCCGGAGGTAAAGATTTATATATGGGAAGTCTTGTTTTGGTCGCCGGAAAAGTTTCGCACTTTATCGGTATTGTACCGGGAGTGCCGAAAAGGGTCCGGGGGTCCACCAAGGGGTCCACCAGCCCCGGGGGGGCCACATGGGCTGTGGGGGGTGCGCCTTGGCCTATATGGGCCAAGGGAACCAGCCCCAAGAGGCCCATGCGCCAAGAGATAAGATAAACGGAGAGTCCTAAAGGGGGAAGGCACCTCCGAGGTGCCTTGGGGGTGGAAGGACTCCCCCCTGGCCGCACCCTTCCTTGGAGGAAGGGGCAAGGCTGCGCCCCCCTCTCCCTTGGCCCTATGTATAGTGGGGGGAAGGGAGGGCAGCAGCAATCCAAGCCCTGGCGCCTCCCTCTCCCTCCCGTGACACCTCTTCCTCCCCGCTTGCGCTTGGCGAAGCCCTGCCGGGATCCCGCTACTTCCACCACCACGCCGTTGTGCTACTGGATCTCCATCAACCTCTCCTCCCCCCTTGCTGGATCAAGAAGGAGGAGACGTCGCTGCTCCGTACGTGTGTTGAACGCGGAGGTGCCGTCCGTTCGGCGCTAGGATCATCGGTGATTTGGATCATGTCGAGTACGACTCCATCAACCCCGTTCTCTTGAACGCTTCCGCTCGCGATCTACAAGGGTATGTAGATGCACTCCTCTCTCTCGTTGCTAGATGACTCCATAGATTGATCTTGGTGATGCGTGGAATTTTTTTGAATTGTTGCTACGTTCCCCAACAGTGGCATCATGAGCTAGGTCTATGCGTAGTTTCTATGCACGAGTAGAACACAAAGCAGTTGTGGGCGTAGATGTTGCCAATTCTTCTTGCCGCTACTAGTCTTATCTTGTTTCGGCGGCATTGTGGGAGGAAGCGGCCCGGACCGACCTTACACGTACGCTTACGTGAGACAGGTTCCACCGACTGACATGCACTAGTTGCATAAGGTGGCTAGTGGGTGTCTGTCTCTCCCACTTTAGTCGGAACAGATTCGATGAAAAGGGTCCTTATGAAGGGTAAATAGAAATTGGCATATCACGTTGTGGTTTTATGTAGGTAAGAAACGTTCTTGCTAGAAACCTATACAAGCCACGTAAAAAACTTGCAACAACAATTAGAGGACGTCTAACTTGTTTTTGCAGCATGTGCTATGTGATGTGATATGGCCAGAAGATGTGATGAATGATATATGTGATGTATGAGATTGATCATATTCTTGTAATAGGAATCACGACTTGCATGTCGATGAGTATGACAACCGGCAGGAGCCATAGGAGTTGTCTTTATTTTTGTATGACCTGCGTGTCATTGAATAACGCCATGTAAGTTACTTTACTTTATTGCTAAGCGCGTTAGCCATAGAAGTAGAAGTAATCGTTGGCGTGACAACTTCATGAAGACACAATGATGGAGATCATGGTGTCATGCCGGTGAGAAAGATGATCATGGTGCCCCGAAGATGGAGATCAAAGGAGCAAAATGATATTGGCCATATCATGTCACTATTTGATTGCATGTGATGTTTATCATGTTATGCATCTTATTTGCTTAGAACGACGGTAGTAAGTAAGATGATCCCTCACTAAAATTTCAAGAGACGTGTTCCCCCTAACTGTGCACCGTTGCGAAGGTTCGTTGTTTCGAAGCACCACGTGATGATCGGGTGTGATAGATTCTAACGTTCGAATACAACGGGTGTTGACGAGCCTAGCATGTACAGACATGGCCTCGGAACACATGCGAAACACTTAGGTTGACTTGACGAGCCTAGCATGTACAGACATGGCCTCGAAACACAAGAGACCGAAAGGTCGAACATGAGTCGTATAGCAGATACGATCAACATGGAGATGTTCACCGATGATGACTAGTCCGTCTCACGTGATGATCGGACACGGCCTAGTTTGACTCGGATCATGAATCACTTAGATGACTAGAGGGATGTCTATCTGAGTGGGAGTTCATTAATCAGATGAACTCATTTATCATGAACATAGTCAAAAGGTCTTTGCAAATTATGTCATATGCTTTAGTTCTACTGTTTAAGATATGTTCCTAGAGAAAATTTAGTTGAAAGTTGGTAGTATCAATTATGCGGACTAGGTCCGTAAACTGAGGATTGTCCTCATTGCTGCACAGAAGGCTTATGTCCTTAATGCACCGCTCGGTGTGCTGAACCTCAGCGTCGTCTGTAGATGTTGCGAAACATCTGACATACACGTTTTGATGACTACGTGATAGTTCAGTGAGTAATGCTAACGGTTTAGAATTGTGGCACCAAAGACGGTTTCTTGAAGAGTCGCAGAACATATGAGATGTTCCGAAGACTGAAATTGGGATTTCAGACTAGTGCCCACGTCAAGAGGTATGAGACCTCTGACAAGTTTCTTAAGCCTGCAAACTAAGGGAGAAAAGCTCAATCGTTGAGCATGTGCTCAAATTGTCTGAGTGCCACAATCGCTTGAATCGAGTGGGAGTTAATCTCCCAGATGAGATAGTGATGGTTCTCCATAGTCACTGCCACCAAGCTAGTAGAGCTTCGTGATGAACTATAACATATCAGGGATAGTTATGATGATCCTTGAGCTATTCGCGATGTTTGACACCGCGAGAGTAGAAATCAAGAAGGAGCATCAATTGTTGATGGTTAGTAAAACCACTAGTTTCTAGAAGGGCAAGGGCATAAGGGATACTTCATGAAACAGCAAGTCGTTTGCTGCTCTAGTGAAGAATCCCAAGGTTGAACCCAAACCCGAGACTAAGTGCTTCTTAATGAGGGGAACGGTCACTAAAGCAGTACTACCCTAGATACTTGGTAGATGAGAAGGCAGACAAGGTCGACAGAAGTATATTGGATATACGTTATATGAATGTGTACTTTACTAGTACTCCTAGCAGCACCAGGGTATTAGATACCGGTTCGGTTGCTAAGTGTTAGTAACTCGAAATAAAAGCTGCGGAATAAACGGAGACTAGCTAAAGGTGAGATGACGATATGTGTTGGAAGTGTTTCCATGGTTGATGTGATCAAGCATCGCATGCTCCCTCTACCATCGAGATTTGGTGTTTGCGTTGAGCATGATTGGATTATGTTTATCGCAATACGGTTATTCATTTAAGGAGAATAATGGTTACTCTGTTTATTTGAATAATACCTTCAATGGTCTTGCACCTAAAATGAATCTCGATCATAGTGATACACATGTTCATGCCGAAAGATATAAGATAGTAATGATAGTACCACATACTTGTGGCACTGCCACTTGAGTCATATTGGTATAGAACGCATGAAGAAGCTCCATGTAGATGGATCTTTGAACTCACTCGTTTTTGAAAAGATTGAGACATGCGAACCATGTCTATTGGTATATATGCATGAAGAAACTCCATGCAGATGGATCGTTTGGACTCACTTGATTTTGAATCACTTGAGACATGCAAATCATACCACATGGGCAAGATGACTGAAAGGCCTCGTTTTCAGTAAAACGGAACAAGAGAGCAACTTATTGGAAGTAATACATTTTGATGTATGCATTCCAATGAGTGTTGAGGCATGCAGTGGAGATCGTTATGTTCTTCCTTCACAGACGATTTGAGTAGATGCTGAGTGTATTTACTTGATAAAACACAAGTCTGAATTATTGAAAGGTTCAAGTAATTTCAGAGTGAAGTTGAAGATCGTCGTGACAAGAGGATAAAATGTGTGTGATATGATCATAGAGATGAGTATCTGAGTTACGAGTTTGGCACACAATAAAGACATTGTGGAAAGTGTTTCACAAGTAATACCGCCTGGAACACCATAGTGTGATGGTGTGTCCAAACATCATAACTGCACCCTATTGGATACGGTGCATACCATGATGTCTCTTATCGAATTACCACTATCGTTTATGGGTTAGGCATTCGAGACAACCGCATTCACTTTAAAAGGGGCACCACGCAATTCCGTTGAGACGACACCATTTAGAGAAACCTAAGTTGCCGTTTCTTAAAAGTTTGGGGCTGCGATGCTTATGTGAAAAAGTTTCAGGCTGATAAGCTCGAACCCAAAGCGGATAAATGCGTCTTCATAGAATACCCAAAACAGTTGGGTATACCTCCTATTTCAGATCTGAAAGCAAAAGTAATTGCTTCTAGAAACAGGTCCTTTCTCGAGGAAAAGTTTCTCTCGAAAGAATTGAGTGGGAGGATGGTGGAGACTTGATAAGGTTATTGAACCGTCACTTCAACTAGTGTGTAGTAGGGCACAGGAAGTTGTTCCTGTGGCACCTACACCACTTGAAGTGGAAGCTTATGATAGTGATCATGAAACTTCGGATCAAGTCATTACCAAACCTCGTAGGACGACGAGGATGCGTAATACTTCAGAGTAGTGCGTGATCCTGTCTTGGAAGTCATGTTGTTGGACAACGATGAACCTATGAGCTATGGAGAAGCGATGGTGGGCCCATATTCCGACAAATGGTTAGAAGCCATGAAATCTGAGATAAATGGATCTTTAAGAAGAAGACGGACATGGACGGTAATGTTACCGTCTATGAAGCTCGACTTGTGGAAAAGAGTATTTTCACAAGTTCAAGGAGTTGACTACGATGAGATTTTCTCATCCGTAGCGATGCTTAAGTCCGTCGGAATCATGTTACCATTAGCTGCATTTATGAAATCTGGCAGATGGATGTCAAAACAAGTTTCCTTACCAGTTTCCGTAAGGAAAGGTTGTATGTGATACAATCAGAAAGGTTTTGTCGATCCTAAGGATGCTAAAAGGTATGCTAGCTCCAGCGATCCTTCCATGGACTAGAGCAAGCATGTCGGAGTCAGAATATAAGCTTTGATGGAGCGATCAAAGTTTTTGGGTTTATACAAAGTTTGTTAGAAACTTGTGTTTACAATAAAGTGAGTGGGAGCGCTACAACATTTCTGATAAGTATACGTGAATGACATATTGTTGATCCGAAATGATGTAAAATTTCTTGAAAGCATAGAGGGTTGTTTGAAAGGAGTTTTTCAAAGGAAGACCTGGATAAAGCTGCTTACATATTGGGCATCAAGATCTATAGAGATAGATCAAGATGCCTGATGATACTTTCAAAGAACGCACACCTTGACATGATTTTGAAAGAGTTCAAAATAGATCAGCAAAGAAGGAGTTCTTGGCTGTGTTACAAGGTGTGAGTATTGAGTAAGACTCAAGACCTGACCCCAGCAGAAGAGAGAGAAAGGACGAAGGTCGTCCCCTATGCTTTAGACGTAGGCTCTATAGTATGCTATGTTGTGTACCGCACATGAAGTGTGCCTTGCCATGAGTTGGTCAAGGGGTACAATAGTGATCCGGGAATGGATCACATGACAGCGGTCGAACTTATCCTTAGTATCTAGTGTACTAAGGAATTTTCTCGATTATGGAGGTGGAAAGGAGTTCGTCGTAAAGGGTTACGTCGATGCGAACTTTGACACTAATCCGGATGACTCTGATTAGTAAACCGGATTCGTATAGTAGAGCAGTTATTTGAAATGGCTCCAAATAGCGCGTGGTAGCATCCACAAGATGACATAGATATTCGTAAAGCACACACGGATCTGAAAGATTCAGACCCGTTGACTAATAACCTCTCTCACAAGCATAACATGATCAAACCAGAACTCATTGAGTGTTAATAGTGATGTGAACTAGATTGGTGACTCTAGTAAACTCTTTGGATGTTGGTCACATGGTGATGTGACCTATGAGTGTTAATCACATGGTGATGTGGACTAGATTATTGACTCTAGTGCAAGTGGGAGACTATTGGAAATATGCCCTAGAGGCAATAATAAATTGGTTATTATTATATTTCCTTGTTCATGATAATCATTTATTATCCATGCTAGAATTGTATTGATAGGAAACTCAGATACATGTGTGGATACATAGACAACACCATGTCCCTAGTAAGCCTCTAGTTGACTAGCTCGTTGATCAATAGATGGTTACGGTTTCCTGACCATGGACATTGGATGTCGTTGATAACGGGACCACATCATTAGGAGAATGATGTGATGGACAAGACCCAATCCTAAGCCTAGCACAAGGTCGTGTAGTTCGTTTGGTAAGAGCTTTTCTAATGTCAAGTATCATTTCCTTAGACCATGAGATTGTGCAACTCCCGGATACCGTAGGAATGCTTTGGGTGTACCAAACGTCACAACGTAACTGGGTGGCTATAAAGGTGCACTACAGGTATCTCCGAAAGTGTCTGTTGGGTTGGCATGAATCGAGACTGGGATTTGTCACTCCGTGTAAACGGAGAGGTATCTCTGGGCCCACTCGGTAGGACATCATCATAATGTGCACAATGTGACCAAGGATTTTATCATGGGATGATGTGAGTTACAGAACGAGTAAAGAGACTTGCCGGTAACGAGATTGAACAAGGTATAGGGATACCGACGATCGAATCTCGGGCAAGTAACATACCGGTAGACAAAGGGAATTGAATACGGGATTGATTGAATCCTCGACATCATGGTTCATCCAATGAGATCATCGAGGAACATGTGGGAGCCAACATGGGTATCCAGATCCCGCTGTTGGTTATTGACCGGAGAGTCGTCTCGGTCATGTCTGCGTGTCTCCCGAACCCGTAGGGTCTACACACTTAAGGTTCGGTGACGCTAGGGTTGTAGAGATATTATTATGCGGTAACCCGAAAGTTGTTCGGAGTCCCGGATGAGATCCCGGACGTCACGAGGAGTTCCGGAATGGTCCGGAGGTAAAGATTTATATATGGGAAGTCTTATTTTGGTCGCCGGAAAAGTTTCGCACTTTATCGGTATTGTACCGGGAGTGCCGAAAGGGGTCCAGGGGTCCACCAGCCCCGGGGGGCCACATGGGCTGTGGGGGGTGCGCCTTGGCCTATATGGGCCAAGGGAACCAGCCCCAAGAGGCCCATGCGCCAAGAGATAAGATAAACGGAGAGTCCTAAAGGGGGAAGGCACCTCCGAGGTGCCTTGGGGGGGGGGGAAGGACTCCCCCCTGGCCGCACCCTTCCTTGGAGGAAGGGGCAAGGCTGCGCCCCCCCTCTCCCTTGGCCCTATATATAGTGGGGGGAAGGGAGGGGCAGCAGCAATCCAAGCCCTGGCGCCTCCCTCTCCCTCCCGTGACACCTCTTCCTCCCCGCTTGCGCTTGGCGAAGCCCTGCCGGGATCCCGCTACTTCCACCACCACGCCGTTGTGCTGCTGGATCTCCATCAACCTCTCCTCCCCCCTTGCTGGATCAAGAAGGAGGAGACGTCGCTGCTCCGTACGTGTGTTGAACGCGGAGTTGCCGTCCGTTCGGCGCTAGGATCATCGGTGATTTGGATCACGTCGAGTACGACTCCATCAACCCCGTTCGCTTGAACGCTTCCGTTCGTGATCTACAAGGGTATGTAGATGCACTCCTCTCTCTCGTTGCTAGATGACTCCATAGATTTATCTTGGTCATGCGTAGAATTTTTTTGAATTATTGCTACGTTCCCCAACAGGCAGCCCAATACAGTTGTTGGCCCGTATTTGTCTTTCCATTCAATCTCCCCCCGGACAGATTATGCAAAGAAAGAACATTTTCCTGACGTTGATAATTCCAGGGCCCAACTATCCGGGGAAAATATGAATGTGTACATGCGGCCGCTTAAGGATGAATTACAAGAAGCCTGGGATAATGGGTTCAAGACATACGACGCCTATAGCAAACGGAACATCATAATGCGTGTCTGGTACATGTACTCGACGCATGACTTGCCGGCATATGTGCTATTCGTTGGCTGGTGTGTGCATGGAAGGTTCCCGTGCCCCACATGCAAGGGAGCTCTTGAGTTTCATTGGCTTCAGGCCGGTCGCAAGTTGTCTTGCTTCGACATGCATAGACAGTTCCTGGATCCTCGCCATAAGTTCAGGAAAGACAAGAAGAACTTCATTAGAGGTAGAGTTGTCAAAAACTCTGCACCACCTACGTTGACAGGCCAATAGACCCTGGATCAGCTAAACGCTCTCGAGCCAGATCCAGAGCGTCCAGGGTACTTCAAGGGGTATAATTCTAAGCACGCCTGGACTCACAAGACATGCTTATGGGATCTGCCTTACTAAAAAGACCTCCTTTGCCCACACAACATCGACGTGATGCACACTGAGAAGAATATTGCCGAGGCACTTTTTGGTACATTGTTCGGCATAGATGGGAAGTCAAAGGATAATACTAAGGCTAGAGTCGATCTGGAGGCGCTATGTGATAGGCCATTACAAAACATGAAAGAACCGAAAGGAAAGCAGAACTGGACGAAGCCAAAGGCATGGTTCAATCTTGGAAGGCCAGCTATGAGGGAAATTATCTTGTGGGTGAAAATGCAGTTGATGTTCCCCGATGGGTATGCAGCGAATCTAAAGAGGGGAGCGAGTCTTGATAAATTGAAGATATTTGGTCTCAAGAGTCGTGATTGGCACATATGGATTGAGCGGGTAATGCCGGTGATGTTGCGTGGCTTCATCCCTAAGGATGAATGGCTAGTACTGGCATAACTCAGCTATTTCTTCTGTGTTCTTTGTGCGAAAGAACTATCGCCGGGCGTGCTAGAAGAAATGGAACAGTTGGCGCCGGAGTTGATCTGCAACTTAGAGAAGATCTTTCCACCGGGCTTCTTTAATCCAATGCAGCATTTGATTTTGCATCTCCCGACCGAGGCAAGATTGGGGGGGAGCCGTGCAGAATCGTTGGTGCTACCCAACTGAGAGGATGCAGAAGACGCTTCAAAAAAATGTAAAAATAAACGTAGAATTGAAGCTTCGATGGCTGAGGCATTCATCACTGAGGAGGCGGCAAACTTCATGACAGCACACTACGAAGCCAAAAATCCTCCTTTGCATAATCCGAAGCCTCGGTATAATGCTGACGAACCTCAAAAGGGTGGATCCAACCTCAGCCTACTCAAAGGGAATCTCGCACCAGCCAGTGGTTCAAAACCAGTATCTTTGGATAATGAAGAATGGCGGACCATTACGTTGTATATCTTCAACAACCTGACAGAAGTGCGGCCGTATATCGAGTAAGTTCTCGGTACATTGTTTCGCAACTTCTATTTCCTTTGAACTGCTCTTATTCTTGGATATTTCATACAGTCGATACGTCGCCATATTCTCGTATGGAGCAGTAATCCAAAAGGATTCCGTCGAAGAGTATGAGCTTCTCGCAAAGCAAGGAGGCGGCTATCCCGGTTTCATCTCTTGGTTCAAACAAACGGTAATTTCTATTAGACTGTTTCATTACATTCGCTAATTTCTGCCTAATGCAACAACCCTTTCGTATTAAACTTGTAGGCTAATTCAGAGTCTATGGACGCCCAGTTGAGACAAGTCGCTAATGGTTTTGACTATAAGGTCCGTTCATTTGACAAATACGACATCAACGGGTATCGCTTTCGTACCTATGGCAAAGAGCTATCTATGGCCGACCGAAAGTCTACAAATTGTTGTGTATCTGCTACCGGGGAAGGAGGTACCGAGTATTATGGGAGAGTTGAAGCAATTTATGAACTTATATTCTATGGTGACAACCCATCGAATGTCGTACTCTTCAAATGTTATTGGTTTCAGCCGTAGGAGACTAGAAGGACTCATGAACATATAGGGCTAGTTGAAATCAAACAAAGCACCCATTTAGATGTTCCTGATGTCTATATTACGGCTCAACAGGCGACCCAAGTATTCTATCTACCGTGGGCCTGCCAAACTAATCCAAATCTGAAAGGTTGGGATGTCGTTTATGAAGTGCCGCCACGTGCTAGATTATCTCCCCAAAGGAAGAGGATTATGAACATCACATTAACCCAGACACATATGAAGGAGAATTCTTCCAAGAGACACGTCTTTCCAAAAAGCGTTTCAAGAACCGCTATACTTCACCCCAAAACATTGAAGTAGACAGCGACAGTGAATCGGACATCAACCCAGAGGAGGAACAAGAAGAGCCGGAACAAGAAGAGGTTACTGTTGGGGATGACCTGTCAATGCTTGACCAATTACGTCAAGGTGGCCTTCCACATGTTGATGCCACTGAACCCTATGAGCCCGTCATTGATTATAGTGATGATGATGATTATGCATTTATTGATGATAGTGATCGAGATTATTAGTAGTGTCAGGTATATAATTTTTTTATGTTGTACTTGATGATGATACACTTAAGTGATATACATATTATTATTCATGTCGGTATTTTTTTATGTTGTACTAATTTTGCTTACTCTCTGTCATGGCAGGTGTTGAAAGATGGTGGGCGCTGGTAAGTTTCTTCTAGTGTTTTGCTTAACAAATGCATAAAGACCAAGACTTAGCCTTATTTCCTCCAATATGCTTACCAAAATGACCTAGAGTTAGCTTCTTTTCCTCCAAAATGACTTAATAAGCTTACTGACCTCCAAAACCATCCATTTTACCTAAGTTAGCTCTAAAATGATCTATACTTAGCTTTGTTTCCTCCAAAATGACCTAAGTTAGCTCTAGTATGCTTAGTTAACTAGGTTTGCTCAATAATGACATGTACTTAGCTTACTTATGTAAAAAATGGCATAATTAGCTTAGTTAGCTCATAAACAATCCATTTTACCTAAGTTAGCTCATAAACAATCCATTTTACCTAAGTTAGCTCATAATTAGCTTAGTTAGCTCATAAACAATCCATTTTACCTAAGTTAGCTCATAAACAATCCATTTTACCTAAGTTAGCTCATAAACAATCCATTTCAAGCAACTCAATGATTTTCATGAGAGAAGATAAAATGACTTCTTCAAAACATATGAAATATGAGTTGGGAGTTTAAAAGGATCAAATTTAAAGTCCTTTTGGAAATTATTTTCAATTTCGAGTTATTTGGGTTTTATTCAAATTATTTTTCTCCAAAAATAAAATATATCGAAAATAGGGTAAAATGATTCCCTACATCAAAAATTGGAGAGGAATAAATTTGAAATCCTTTTGGTATTTTTAAAATGATTTTTATTGGATTTTATTAGAGCAGTAGCACTGTTTGATTTATTTAAATTTGTGTGGATTTTATTTAACTTTAGGAAAATGTTCATCTTGTAGAAATTCTTTTTCTGGAAATTTTGATATATAATATGCCTATAGTATATTTTTGTATCTATTTATTTTTGTCCTATTTCTTTGTGTATCTTAAAATAATCCCTTCCCGCCGACTGGGCCGGCCCAGCTAGCCAGCCAAGCCAAGCCCAGCCCAACGCCGCGTCCCCGAGCTCCAGTCGGACTCCGCTGCGCGCACGCCATCGCCGCCGTGCTGCCGCCAGCCTTCTCACACCCAACCCCTCCCGCACGTTATCGCCCCTCCCCTGGCCTTTATAAGGCGAGATCCGCCGCCCCGCCCCCTCTTTTCTCGCCGCCTGTCGCCGCCCGCCGCCGCCGCTGCTCGCTTCTTCTTGATCCGTAGCCGCTCGCCGCCCTGCCCCGCACTCCGCCGCCGCCTCCGACAGCCGCCGGCGCCACCAGCGCACCCGCCGCCCCACGCCGCCTCTCCCCGTGCGCCTCGCCGTCATCCCCGACGACCGGAGCCGCCGACGCCGCCCCTCGCCGCACCCCGCCGTCGCCGGAGTTCATCGGCGCCGCCATCGGTTTTCTCGCCAGAAACCGCCAAATCGATCGAACTGGTAAGAACCGCCCGGTCTGTTTTTTTAGGTTTTCGGTTTAGTAGTCGTTTTTTTAAAACCCTGTTTAGTATATTTAGAGAACGCTCGCTGGTTTAGCCTCTGGAGCGAACGAGTTCATAGTTTAGGGTTCAGGAGTGAACGTTCGTTGTTTAGAATTTTTCTTTTTCTTTTTAATTTTGGCGAGGGACCTATCTGTGATGATTCTATTTACAGATTAGTCCCTCATTTTCAGACGACCACATCTTTTTACTCGTTTATCCAAATTCAACGAAACCAACACCCACTTCTTCGTTATGATCCCCTCTATCCAGTAAAACAACTTAAACATGTTTTAGAAATTTTAAAATTTGAATTAGACCAGATATGAACTCAAACTTCGTTTGATCGTAACTTGAGTTTTATAATGCCGTTTCAGTTGATTCTTTTTGCAAATCGAAGCTCTTGACCTAAAATTTCTGATAATGCCAAATTCACATAATTTTGGTACTGTTAGAAATTGTTTTATGTTGCAAGAGTTGTTAGCTTGGTTTTGATGTTTTCCGAGTTATCTTTTTCGTTCTTTTCGATCTTTTGAGTGAGTGCTTATGTGTGGTCACTATTGCTTGCTGTCGATAGATTGAACGGAGTGTGACAAGTAGATCTATCATGAGTTTTGAGTGCAAATCATCTTCATCAACAGTACAGGCAAGTTCACACTTTGATCATACCTCTTACTACCCAGTTTTATTGCATTAGATCAATCCTCAAACAATTGCATGGTTAGGATCTGATTAATATGTGGGTTTTGGGAAGTAGTTGATGAGGTAGGATCCTATTGCCCTGCATTCAAACCTTGGGAGTTACTTCTACGTTATGCTTATATTGCTATGCTCGTAGACGTGGATTGGGTTTGAGTGTATCCATGACAGATGTGAGATTGTTAATTAATGGTTCAACTTAAGGTGGCAACTTAAATACACATCTGGGTGGATTGAGGCACCTGGGGTATCCAGTGATTGCCTATATTTTTTTAGAAATCCCGGGGTACCGTGTGATTCTCCTATGGACTGCCACCCAGGCTCAAAGGGATCATAAGATTATTCATGCTAGAAACTTCCGTGTGCAGCCACAAGCTATTATGGGCTCTAGCATAGTTGATTAAGTCGTGTGAACTCTTACAGTGGTAGACTAGCAGATGTAGCCGATGTAGGTGTACCGGTCTACCCATCGTAAGGTACCAACGCTTCTGAAAAACCTCTGCAGAGTGTACAAACTAATCATGATTAGCCGTGTCCCTGGTTATGGACATCTTGAGTATCTAGTTCTTGGATTATCATGTTGATCTCATCACTCTATAAAATTAATTTGTTTGGTTGTTAATGATTTACTTTTAATTGGGATTGATTGGGGGTTTACCTTCTCAATGTTTTCAACAAACTTTGTAGTGAAATAAAATATATACCTTTGTAGTAGGGAAAACTGGCTTTTCGCAAAAACATTATAACCATAGAGCTTTTCCACCAGCCATATATGCATGTAGTGATAGTTATTATTCATCATTATCCTATGGTGTGAATTTGCCAGTACATTCAATGTACTGACCCTTTGTGGCTGCAACGTCTCATGTTGCAGGATTCTTACGACGAGTAAGTGATACGTTAGGGTTACGATTTCTACACTCAACCTTGGCGTTGGTGTTGATGGGAATCCACAACCTTGTTACTTCCGCTATTTGGATTGAGGTAATAGTATTTATGTTACTTTATACATGTGATTTACCTCTGTTATAAATCCTCGAGTACTGTGGGTGTCAGCATACCGATCCAGGGATGACACTTAAGCACAGAAACTTGACCGTCTGAGGTCGGGTCGCTACAATAGGCATCACGTCCGGGACAAGTAGACCGACTCCTGCCTGCATCTACTACTATTACTCCACACATCGACCGCTATCCAGCATGCATCTAGAGTATTAAGTTCATAAGAACAGAGTAACGCTTTAAGCAAGATGACATGATGTAGAGGAATACACTCATGCAATATGATATAAACCCCATCTTGTTATCCTCGATGGCAACAATACAATATGTGCCTTGCTGCCCCTACTGTCACTGGGAAAGGACACCGCAAGATTGAACCCAGAGCTAAGCACTTCTCCCATTGCAAGAAAGATCAATCTAGTAGGCCCAACCAAACTGATAATTCAAAGAGACTTGCAAAGATAACCAATCATACATAAAAGAATTCAGAGAAGATTCAAATATTGTTCATAGATAAACTTGATCATAAACCCACAATTCATCGGTCTCAACAAACACACCGCAAAAGAAGATTACATCGAATAGATCTCCACGAGAGAGGGGGAGAACATTGTATTGAGATCCAAAAAGAGAGAAGAAGCCATCTAGCTAATAACTATGGACCCGAAGGTCTGAGGTAAAATACTCACACATCATCGGAGAGGCTATGGTGTTGATGTAGAAGCCCTCCGTGATCGATGCCCCCTCCGGCGGAGCTCCGGAATAGGCCCCAAGATGGGATCTCACGGGTACAGAAGGTTGCGGCGGTGGAATTAGGTTTTTGGCTCCGTATCTGGTAGTTTGGGGGTACGTAGGTATACATAGGAGGAAGGAGTACGTCGGTGGAGCAACAGGGGGCCCACGAGGGTGGAGGGCACGCCGGGGGGTAGGCGCGCCCCCCTACCTCGTGCCCTCCTGGTTGATGTCTTGACGTAGGGTCCAAGTCCTCTGGATCACGTTCGTTTTGAAAATCACGTTCCCGAAGGTTTCATTCATTTGGACTCCGTTTGATATTCTTTTTCTGCGAAACTCTGAAATAGGCAAAAAACAGCAATTCTGGGCTGGGCCTCCGGTTAATAGGTTAGTCCCAAAAATAATATAAAAGTGTATAATAAAGCCCAATAATGTCCAAAACAGAATATAATATAGCATGGAGCAATCAAAAATTATAGATACGTTGGAGCGGTGTCACCCAACTGACCCCGCAGTATGGATCGAGGATTTTATTTTCCATATC
The DNA here is from genome assembly GCF_018294505.1 of Triticum aestivum. Classification (NCBI taxonomy): domain Eukaryota; kingdom Viridiplantae; phylum Streptophyta; class Magnoliopsida; order Poales; family Poaceae; genus Triticum; species Triticum aestivum. The sequence continues at coordinate 178,681,961 of NC_057814.1, forward strand.
CATATGGCTCGAGGAGATGACCTCCACGCCATTAAATACCTCCCATTAAAACTCAAAGAACCAGCTCGACACTGGTTAAATAGCCTGCCTTAGAATTCCATCGGCAGCTGGGAGGACTTGGAAGAGGCTATCCTCGATAACTTCCAAGGAACTTATGTCCGGCCACCGGATGCCGATGAGTTAAGCCACATAGTTCAACAACCTGGAGAATCAGCCAGAAAATTCTGGACTAGGTTCCTAACCAAAAAGAACCAGATTGATGACTGCCCGGACGCCGAGGCCTTAGCAGCCTTCAAACACAGCATCCGTGACGAAGGGCTAGCACGCCACCTCGGCCAAGAGAAGCCGAAGTCTATGGCAGCCCTCACGGCACTCATGACCCTCTTTTGCGCAGGAGAGGATAGTTGGCTGGCTCGTACTAATAACACAGCGAGCGAGACACGCCCCTCTGAGGCCAGGAATAACACTGGCAAGCTCCGGCGCAATAGAAACAAACGCCAAAGCAAGGAAAACAACACCGATGAAACTACAGTTCACGCCCGATTCACTGGCTCCAAGTCCGGCCAACGGAAGAAGCCCTACAAAAGAAACAATGAAGGACCTTCCAGCCTGGACCGCATACTCGACCGTTCGTGCCAGATACACGACACCCCGGACAAGCAAGCCAATCATACCAACAGGGATTGTTGGGTTTTCAAGCAGGCCGACAAGTTAAATGCCGAAAACAAAGAAAAGGGATCAAAAAGTGAGGACGGCGACGAAGAGCCCCGGCAGCCGAACATGGGGGGGGGGCAGAAGAAATTTCCCCCTCAAGTCAAAACAGTGAACATGATATACGCTACACACATCCCCAAAAAGAAGTGTAAGCGAGCGCTTAGGGACGTCTACGCGGTTGAGCCGGTCGCCCCAAAACTCAATCCATGGTCGTCGTTTCTGATCACTTTCGATCGTCGAGACCACCCAACTAGTATCCGCCACGGCGGTTCAGCCACGCTAGTCCTTGACCCAATTATTGATGGGTTCCACCTAACACGAGTCCCGATGGACGGTGGTAGCAGCCTCAACCTGCTCTATCAAGACACAGTGCAGAAGATGGGCATTGACCCATCACGAATCAAACCAACAAGGACTACCTTCAAAGGAGTCATACCAGGCATAGAGGCTGGCTGTACAGGCTCAATCACGCTGGAAGTGGTCTTCGGTTCTCCGGACAACTTCCGAAGCGAGGAGTTAATCTTCGACATCGTCCCCTTCCGAAGCGAACAACGTTTGCTAGATTCAATGCAGTGCCACACTATGCTTATCTCAAGCTCAAGATGCCCGGTCCACGCGGCGTCATAACAGTCAATGGCAATACGGAATGCTCCCTCCGAATAGAGGAGCACACCGCCGCCCTAGTAGCAGAGATACAGAGCGGCCTTCTCAAGCAGCACCATAATGTGGCTGCCGAGCCCCTGGACATCATCAAGAGGCTCCGGACTACACTGCAGCAGGACAGCACGGCTCGTCAAGAGCTCGATTAGAAATTCGGCCTCCGTCCCAGTCCCGACGAAGTAGTGGCATTCGCACCACGTGTACATAACTACGCACTCAAAATCCCATGGACATCGACGGAGGCATAAGCTAACCCGGGATCTTCAGTTCGGCTAGACCGACCCCGGACATACATACTTTCGCCTTTTCTTTTTATTGCAGATTCCTTTTCCCACGGGCCTGCTGACTGGTCCCTTCGAAGGATCGTCATATATAAGGAGGCAAGCAGCATAGGTGCATAGAGTAACCTCTATACGTCTTCTCGACGGTATTATATTTATTTCCCAGGACCCGCACGCTGCGCCCTCTTGAGTCCGGCATGTTAAATAGCCCGGAGGCTTATCGCACTATTTGTACAAGATACGCCTTGACGTATCCATCCAGTCGTGATGCAAATGGTTTGCAGCCCAATTTCTATGGTTTTAGCCTCTTACTTCATTTTATTTCGTTCTGCTTATCGGCTGCATCATTATTCTTTGATACGTCTCATATTCGCCAGGGGCTACTTATCGCCCCACAACACGGCAGCAAAGACCGAACACTTCTTATATATATAAGTTCGGCACCCCGAATTTAGCATTATATGCATTGGCTCCGAATCATGTCTTTGGTCAATAGTTGGGTTGCCCGTCTCCTGGGCTTGCTACCCTACGTTCCGCTCTATCGGCTAGGGTAGTAAAGGGAGAACTACTGCGATTGTGCCCTGCCTTTGACCGGATGAGCACCTCAGTAGAGAAAGCCAAAAACTGACTGTCATGATACGGTGAGAGCCTGTTAGCTGTTCGAGGGTTATAAAATCGTTGGAGATTTTTTCCGCGTCACTCGACGGATCGGCACTTCCTGATCAAGATGCTGACAGCACCCTGTCTTGGACCAGGGGCTGCGCACTTGCTTAGTTCTAAAACTCCTATGGCTAAGTGAGGGCGTTTAAGCCATACAGTCTGATTGCCTTGTTCGTTGCGCTAAACAACTCCTCCAAAGGACCATATAATTGGATCAAGATTGTTTAGAATCCATCCCAAACACCTCCGTTCTACCTACGTGAGGGCAGAAGCCAACGACTGGCCAACCCTCAGATAACAAATAACACGGCCGGACAGGAGGAAACAATTTAAAGCATAATAAAATTATTTTACAAACACCGGCTTTGTTCCCATAATACAAGGCAAGGGCAAAATGAATACATCTATTCAAATACAATGTCGTGCGAACATTGCGCCGCCACAAGTCGAGACCCCTCTATGACATCCGCGAAATATCGCTCGGGTGTGCGGTGCTCCTTGCCCTCCGGCGCCCCGCTGGCAACTTCAACATCGTTCATCTTCGCCCACCACATCTTGCGGCGAGTGAAGGCCATACGGGCACCTTCAATATAGGCGGAGTGCTTGATGACGTCCAGCCATGGACACGCCTCCACCAGACACCTCACGAGTCCGAAGTAGCTGCCGGGCATAGCTTCAGCTGGCCATAGCCGGATTGTCAAATCCTTCATGGCTACTTCGGCCACCCTGTGCAGCTCCACCAGCTGCTTCAGCTGATCGGTGAAGGACACGGGATGCTCTGGCGTCGCGTACTGCGACCAGAATAGCTTCTCCGTAGAACCTCCTCCTTCGGCACGGTAGAACTCCGCAGTGTCTGATACACGGCATGGTAGATCAGCAAAAGCCCCTGGAGAACTCCGAACCTGGGTTAGTAAAAGGTATTGCTTCTCCGCATACTTGCTTTGCATCTTAAATGACTCACCCGCCGTGATCTTCTTGGCCTCCTGGATCTCCTGGAGGTCGGCATGAGCCTCATTCCGTGTTGTCTCCGCGCTCTGACGAGCCTTGGCGAGTTCGGCCTCTTGAGCCGACGCATCATTCTCCAAGGTCTCACATTTTTTCACCGCATCTTGGAGCTCCTGTTGGATTTCTTTGACCCGGGCCTTCAGCTTCTTACGAGCGGCCTGCTGCTGGACAGCTTTTCCCTCGGCCTCGCCCAAGGCCTTCCTCAGGCACTACTAGGAAAAGGGCTATAGATGATATGGATACTAATGGCGCACCAGACATGTGGTGCGCCACTACTATATACTAATGGCGCACCATGTGTTGGTGCACCATTAGTGTCCAAATACTAATGGCGCACCACATCCACAGTGCGCCACTAGTAACTTTTTTTTGATTTTTTTCAAAACTAGTAATGGCGCACCTGGGGATAGTGCGCCATTACTAGTTAAACTAGTAATGGCGCACCACATCCACAGTGCGCCACTAGTAAATTTTTTCCATTTTTTTCAATTTTTTTTTATTTTTTTTCCAAAACTAGTAATGGCGCACCAGGGAATAGTGCGCCATTACTAGTTAAACTAGTAATGGCGCACCACATCCACGGTGCGCCACTAGTAAATTTTTTTCAATTTTTTTTCAATTTTTTTTTTAATTTTTTTTCAAAACTAGTAATGGCGCACCGTGGGAGTGGTGCGCCATTACTAGTTGAACTAGTAATGGCGCACCACTCCCACGGTGCGCCATTACTAACTTGACCCAAAAATTCCACCGAATGCACCCCCCCAGGTGGACCGCCTTTTCAGTTTAAAAAAAAAGAAAATAATGCAAATGTCAAAAAAATAAAAGAAAATAAGTTTCCCATGTGATATGTGGTCTAGTTGTTGGGAAAATTTACAAATATGAATTTCGACTTTATTTGCAAAATCTCTCTGGAATTTGTAAAATGGGCATAACTTTTGCATACGAACTCGGATAAAAAAGTTTTTTATATGAAAAATCATCTACTCGAAAAGTTACATCCGAATTGCTAGGGGGCTTTCAAGATCCTCAAAATGGAACCCCGTTAAACATTTACAAAATCCTCAAAAACCTAAAGAAAAAAAGTTACGGGGCTTTCAAGATCTAGAGGCAAAAAAATTCAAAAAAATTCGAACTTACTAGTGGCGCACCGTTTGCTAGGTGCGCCACTAGTAACAGAAAAAAAATTGGTGTTGAAATTTTTTTGGAATTTTTTTCAAAATATGATACGTAATATGACCGGGAAGTTTGAAATATATTTTCAAAATTTCATCATACTCATGAACATGAACAAAGTCCTAGACATCAACAAGGTTTAATAGGATTGATATGGTAGATATATCAACAAGTGCTTGTGAAGTGAGCTAGTGCTGGGGTTGGATAGAACTGCGAAGTTAAGCGTGCTCGGGCTGGAGTAGTGTGAGGATGGGTGACCTTTCGGGAAGTTTGACCACAGAGTGCGATTTGACTTGACATTAAGCATATTGACCCGAGATTAAGCCATAGTGGCCCGAGATTAAGAAAAAAACAAAAAAAAATTAAAAAAAATATATGAAAAAAATTATAAAAAATTGTTACTAATGGCGCACTTCTATGTGGTGCGCCATTAGTATACGAGATTAATGGTGCACCAGTGGTGCGCCATTAGTATTTAATACTAGTGGCGCACCAGTAGTGCGCCATTATTAGGCAAAACTGGTGCGCCACTAGTAGGCCTTTTCCTAGTAGTGAGGGCCTCGACCTCGGTCGCGGCTCCTGCACATATTACGATACTACAGTCAATATACATCGCCTACGCTTTTCGAAAATACAACAAGTCGTTATTTACCTTGCTTCTCCTAGAGCCGAACCCTAACCTCGCCGAGCTTGTTCTCGGTCCGCTCCAGCCTCTGCCTCAATTCAGAGACTTCGGCAGCATGTGAGGTTGCGGCAACAGCGACGCCTGCTTATGCATACATGCTACGTTAGTCTCCTGCAATAGATCCTTTGTCCGGTTCTTCTCGCCGGACAGTGTCTCAGGGGCTACTGACTACAGGGTTTTTTTCTCTCAATGTCACTTACCTCAAAACCAGTCAACAGGCTGCTGCAGACTTCGTTCAGTCCACTCTTGGTGGACTGAACCTTCTCAATCACCGCACCCATAAGGACACGGTGCTCGTCCATAACGGGGGCGCCTCGTAGCGCCTCCATCAGGTTATCCGGCGCCCCTGGATGGAAAGGGACCACCGGCGGAAGCGGCGCACCCCCCTCCTTCAAAGGGGGCTGCTCGCCCGACTCCAGAGCCATATGGGTCTCCGGAATCGTATTCGGCGGAGGGCCGAACTGAATACGGCCCTCCTCGACAGTCTTCATGGGGATTGGCCCCTTCATGTGTCCGGCAGTGGAGGCCTCGCATTGTGGCGCCTCCCGGACAATGTCCTGGACTCCTCCCTTCAGAGCGGTCCTCCGGGACAACACTTCACTGTCGTCCCCAGCCCCGGGGGAGTAAGCAGGCGGTGGTGACTGGCTCGCCATCTCCGATGAAGCTGGCGAACCTCCAGACAAGGATCGCTGGATTAGGTCGCGGGCCGGACTGCAACAGTACAGTTCACTACATCAAGATAATGGAAAGAAAGGGCAGGATGTGCGCATGAGCGAGCCCTGTCACTTATGATGCGGCCTGGGGCTTAGTGCGGGGGCGTCGTTCCAGACTACTGTCAACGTCCCACGTGGTATTGACCGCTGGGACGCCCTTCCCCTTCTTGGGCGTCTCCGCCTCCAGATGCGCCGGAGCCGCCCTCTTCTTCTTCTTCTCCTCGGGAGGAGGGTTGTTCTCCTCCTCCTCTTCCTCCTCGTCATTGTCCTCAGGGATAGAGGAATGGGCCTCGTCGTCTTCGGATGTCGCGTCCGAAGTGCCCTTGCGACGGGGGCCACTCTTGGCCGCCTTGGCCTTCTTCTTGGCCTTCTTCTCCGGCGCCTTGTATGGCGCCGGCACCAGCATCTCCGCTAGGCGCGGGATGACCGGTTCTTCGGGCAGTGGAGCCGGACACTGGATCCGCTTCGCCCTCTCCATCCAGTCCTGAAGGAGCCATAATAAAAGCTTAGACATCATCCTCGAAACAATAAGGTTGGGGATACGGCAGAAATAACGTACCTTGCTGGCGGGTGTGTACAATCCTGACCACGGTCCGAATCCGTGACCGGTGGTTTCTCGTTGCCCTTGAAGAGTGACTTCCATGCACCTTCGTGCGTAGTCTCGAAGAGCCTCACCAGGGTCCGGTGCTTCTTCGGGTTGAACTCCCATAGCGGGCAGCTTCGGCGCTGGCACGTAAGGATCCGGCGAACCAACATCACCTGGATCACGTCGACGAGCTTAATGCTCTTCGTTACCATGCTTTGAACATGCGTTTGCAGCATTATCAGCTCGTCAGGGGAACACCAGTCCGGGCTCTTCTCGACCCAGGAGGTGAGTCGCATAGGAGCACCGGAGCGGAATTCGGCTGCCGTGGTCCAGGTGGTGCCGCGTGGTTCTGTGATGTAGAACCACTGCTTCTAGCACTCCTTTACTGTCTCCACAAAAATGCCTTTCAGCCAGGAGACGTTGGGCAGCTTGCTCGCCATGGCTCCTCCACACTCTGCGTGCTGGCTGTCCACCACCTTCGGCTTCACGTTGAAGACTTTGAGCCACAGCCCAAAGTGGGGTTGGATGCGGAGGAAGGCCTCGCACACGACGATGAACGTCGACATGTTGAGGAAGGAATTCGGGGACAGATCATGGAAATCTACCCCGTAATAATACCTCAGCCCGCGGACGAAAGGGTGAAGTGGAAACCCCAGACCGCGGACGAAATGAGGAAGGAATACTACCCTCTCGTTGGGCTCCGGCGTGGGGATGATTTGCCCCTCGGCCGGCACGCGGTGGGCGATCTCCTTCGCCAGATATCTGGCCGCTCGGAGCTCAGTAATGTCCTCCTTCTTGACGGAGGAAACCATCCACTTGCCCTGACCTCCAGATCCGGACATGGTTGCTTAAGTGGAAAGGAGACGAGAACTTGGGCGCTGGAGCTCGAGATCGGGAAGCCGGAGATAGAGAGAAAGCGTGAGAAGAGGAAGAGGGAATCCTTATCCTCTTATAAAGGCAGCAAACATTAAACGCCTCCTCACTCGCCTTGAGATTCGCCCATTCCCAAGGGCTGTGCAAATGGCACGGTTTGATTACCCATGCCCGCATTGATGAGAATCCCGCAATAAGGGAACACGATCTCTGCTTCGACAAGACATGCCAATAGCAACCGCGTCTCGAAACGTGGGATGGCAGAAGAAAAACGGTATGAAATTATAACTGGACAGACGCGATGCCGTGTTGTAAAAAAGCTGTCGACAGATTAGATTCGTGCAAATATTATATTCTCTCTGCGGTTGTGTGTGGTTATAACAGGTTTGGATACAATCATCACGTCCGAAGACTATCTTGGAGTTCGAGAAAAAGGGGAACCCGCCTTGCAATGCAGAAGACAATCTGCGCGCCGGACTCCTCGTCATTGAAGCCAGGTTCACGGGCTACTGAGGGAGTCCTGGACTAAGGGGTCCTCGGGCGTCCGGCCTGTTATCCATGGGCCGGACTGATGGGCTGTGAAGATAAGAAGGCCGAAGACTATACACGTGTCCGGATTGGACTCTCCTTGGCGTGGAAGGCAAGCTAGACGACCGACTATGAAGATTCCTGTCAGGACCCCGATTCTAGGCCACACCGATCTAGCATGTAACACCTCATATCACATTACGGCCTCACGCACGGTATTCCCACGGGTGTCGCCTTACCATGGCCCGGGACCGTTTGCGCCTTTTGGCTCACGAATATGATAGTGTCGCTAGCATCCATATGACAGAGAACCCGGGCCGACATGACTAGTCGTGAACCCAAAGTGGCACAAACTTACAGGGACAGGCATACATGACCCAGCAACGAACGTGTCGGTCATCAGCGAGTGAATTCAGGGCTTAGCAACTGGGCTAGCAGGACTCCGGGAATCCGGGCTGTAGCAGGCTAACAGGACTCCGAAAGACACCGCGTGACATTTCCCTGAAGGGACAGACACAGGATCGAAGAATGACACATGCCGGCCAGTCTAAGTGTTCCGGAGCAGTAGTGCTAGGCTACTAGGACTCCGGTAAACCGGGCTGTAGCAGACTACCATGGCTCAGTGGAAGCACCAGACTACATTTCCCCATAAGAGAGGCTACCAAGGATAGACAACTAGGTTGTCGGATCCCACACATACCAAGCATTTCAATCATACACACAATATGCCCGATATGTGCAAATACTACATGGCATCACAACAAGACTCTACGACTCAGAGTGTTTATTCATTAGGCTCCGAGGAGCCAAGTATTACAAACATGGTCTCATGACCAACATATAGAGCATACAAGCATCAAGCGGAAGCATAAACATGTCTGAGTACAGACAACTACAAACGAAAGCCTGACTGTCTACAAAACCCACCCAAGGGTACAAGATCGTAGCTGAGGTATCAAGCTAAATGTCGAAGTCCACGGGGAACTACTAGCGAGACTGAAGTCTCTCTGCAAAACATAAAATAAGCAAACGTGAGTACAAATGTACCCAACAAGACTTACATCAGAACTATCTACATATGCATCGGTATCAACAAAAGGGGGGTGGTGGAGTTTAGCTGCAGCATGCCAGCTTTGACTCGGTGGCTATCCTGAACTACGACTGCAAGTAACTCTTTTGAGGTGGCGCACACGAGTCCACATATTCACCATATCAATACACCACTATGGATCCGCTTCCGTCTCCCTACGAGAAGGCCATCCATAGCACTCACGCTTATCTTGCGAGTTTTAGAGTATCCACTTTCCATTGTCTATGAACTGTTATAGGCAACCCAGAAGTCCTTTACTGTGGACGCGGCTATTCGAATAGATCATTTATAACCCTGCAGGGGTGTACTTCTTCACACATGTTTCCACCATTTAGCGTCTGCACACGACATGTTCTCGGCAGACTTCAAGCGAAAGACGGCGTGGGTGTAGACCACGACCTGACTAACCACACAAGTCTCTAGTCCAGGTTTATCGCCTATTCGGGTTCCATCCGCGAGGAGATCCGGCCGGGGTTTCGCTCATAGCCCCAGACGATGTGTGCAGGGTTCTCGAGACACCAAACGGGCGCCCGGTACACCGTGCCACGGTGTCTACCGCATCATAGCCCACCCCTAGGGTCAGCGCTACGCACGGCCTCCAACACATATCCTACAAACCCTAGAAACTAGTTGCAACTCCCGGACAGAGGACAGGGGCGGTTAATAAGTCGAGCGGGGTCATATTTCAGGTCCCAACGTGTGGTAGTAGCTGTTCATGGATCACAAATACAGAACTCAGTTCCTGAGGACGGTTTCAATGAGACAACCCACCATGTACTCCTACATGGCCTCTCACCGCTACCTTTACCAAATCGAGTTCACACACTTAGATCTCAACAGTAGAACATGTTCACACACCTCCAATTCATCCCCGATGAATCAGACCTAACTCAACTCTAAGTGGCAGCAGGCATGACAAACAAGCATGAATGAGTAGGCACATCAGGGCTCAAACAACTCCTACTCATGCTAGTGGGTTTCATCCATTTACTGTGGCAATTACAGGTCATGCAGAGGAAAAGGGGTTCAACTACCGCAGCATGTAACAGTTGAATCATTGTTGTCCTAATGCAGTAAAAGAGAGCAGGAGCGAGAGACTGGGATTGTATCGGAATGAACAAGGGGGTTTCGCTTGCCTGGCACTTCTGAAGATAGCATTGAGTCTTCATCAGTGTCAACGATCGCAACGTCGAAACAACGTCTACCGAGGGGAACAACGCCGGCAAACAGAGAAGAAACACAATCAATGCAATGCACAATATGATGCGTGATCATGACATGGCGACATGCTGTGATTTGAGCTAATGCAGCTAAGAACAGAAGGGTTTGAGCTTATTTGAACCAAAGATTCAAATTCAAACTCAAACTATGAATTTATAAAGTACATTATCATGTTTTGATATGAACAGCAAGGTTAAGTTGCTTTGTCATGCATGAGCCCAGTACCAATGGATAGATTGGATTTTTCTGATCATTTTTCATATATAAATTATTTCATTTTGAGCTACGGTTGAATTACTATGATTTTTAGAAGTTTAGGCAATTTTCTGGATTTTCTAATTATTTAGAAATAAACTAATTCCAGAAAATGCATTACTGCGCCACCACTACGTCAGCATGACGTAAGCGAGTCAACGGGGCAGCCCAGGTCAAACTGACCTGTGGGTCCTGCGCGTCAATAGCTAAGCTAAACTAGCTTGGTTTAGTTAACCCTAATCTAGGTTAGTTAGCAGGGCGGCCCCACATGTCATGGACTCAGGGGGGTCAAACATTGGTCAAACGGGGTCAAACCCACTGGCGACTTGACGCCGGCGAGGCCAGTTGTGGCGGCGAGCCTCTGGTTTGCGTCTCCGGCGACCAAACGGCCGGCGGAGGGCATCTATGTGATGCGGACGCACGTCCGTATCGAGTAGTGGTGGTGGTTGGGGCTGGGGTGGCCGGAGTAGTCACCGGCGATGACCTCGGCGGTTGCCGGAGCACGGGTGAGCTCGGGGTCGAGGCTAAGGCGGACGAGTCGGCACTTGCGAGGCATCTACGGGCCCTACGCGACGTGGCGAGGTCATTGGACAGGACGGCTGAGCCGTTACGTGGCCGGAGCCACGTCGGCGGTGAGCACAGGCGACGGCGCGTGCGGTGTGCGGCGACTACGGTGAGTGGCAGAGAGAACGGAGATGGGGAGGATGGTCAGTGGCTCATGGCGGATGCAGTGAAGCAGACGGCGGGCTTGGAGGAGGTCGGTGCTGAGCGAGGCGGTGAGGAGGATCTCCGACGACGGCAGTCGGGGACGAGCTCGGTGAGGCCAGAGGAGCACGCCCGGCGACGAGTGGCGGAGCGAGGAGGTCGAGGACGTCGTGGCGGAGCTCATGGACCGGTCGGGGAAGCAAGGGGGGAGGTGGTGGACACGGCAGCAGCGAGCGGCGGCAACGGTGGCCCTCGGGCACGAGAGGGAGAGAGGACCAAAGGAGGGAAGAAGCACGCGAGAGAGGTCGAGCGGGTTCGGGCGTCTCCGTGGCGTCATCTGGGTGCGTCGGGGCAGCGGCGGGAAGCAGGACGTGGCACGGTGCGTGGTCAAGCGCGTCGGACACTCGCCTCTCGTCCTTCTGGCGAGAGGAGGGAGATCACTGGCAGAGCTGGTGGGATGGGCCACCAGTTGGGCCGCCAGGTGGGCTGCTGCTACAGGTAAGAGGCCAGGTTAGCTTCTCTCCCACTCAGTTTTCTGTTAATGTTTTTCTATTTTTCTGTAACTTCTGGGCTTTATTAAAAATACCAAAACGTTTCCAAAAATCCTGAAAATAATTGTGGGCTCTGTTTGGAATATTCCCAACAGCCCTCACTTAAGCTCAGAATTAATTGAGCATTTAAATTATTATACAGCATTTAAATGCCCAATTGCAAATAGCATATGATTTAGTTCAGTGACCTTATGTGTCCTAGAAAAATGGCGCACCACACCCTCGGTGCGCCACCACTAACAATTTTTTTTCAAAACTAGTAATGGCGCACCGAGGGGACAGTGCGCCATTACTAGTTTTAACTAGTAATGGCGCACCACACCCTCGGTGCGCCACTACTAACAAATTTTTTTAATTTTTTTTTAAGTTAGTAATGGCGCACCGTGGGTGTGGTGCGCCATTACTAGTTTAACTAGTAATGGCGCACCACACCCACGGTGCGCCATTACTAACTTAAAAAAAATTCCACCCAATGCACCCCCCGCGAATGATGGAAATGTCAAAAAAAAATAAGTTTCCCATGTGATATGTGGTCTAGTTGTTGGGAAAATTTACAAATATGAATTTCGACTTTATTTGCAAAATCTCTATGGAATTTGTAAAATGGGCATAACTTTTGCATACGAACTCGGATTAAAAAGTTTTTTATCTTCAAAATCCCCAAAAACCGAACAGAACGAAAGATACGGGGCTTTTAAGATCTAGAGGGGGGGGGAATGAAAAAATATTCAAACTTACTAGTGGCGCACCATTTGCTAGGTGCGCCACTAGTAACAAAAAAATTGGTTTCAAAAACACTTTTTTTGGAAAAAAAATTCAAAATATGATACGTAATATGACCGGGAAGTTTGAAATATTTTTTCAAAATTTCATCACACTCATGAACATGAACAAAGTCCTAGACATCAACAAGGTTTAATAGGATTGATATGATAGATATATATCAACAAGTGCCTGTGAAGTGAGCTGGTGCTGGGGTTGGATAGAATTGTGAAGTTAAGCGTGCTCGGGCTGGAGTAGTGTGAGGATGGGTGACCTTCCGGGAAGTTTGACCATGGAGTGCGATTTGACTTGAGATTAAGCATATTGGCTTGAGATTAAGCCATAGTGACCCGAGATTAAGAAAAAAAACGAAAAAAATTGTGAAATTTAAAAAAAAAATTGAAAAAAAAAATTCTGATTTTTTTTGGAAAAACATTGTTAGTAATGGCGCACTTCTATGTGGTGCGCCATTACTATCTGATGGCGCACCGTGGGATATACTAATGGCGCACTCCCTGGTGCGCCATTAGTATACCAGATACTAATGGCGCACCTGTGGTGCGCCATTAGTAAAAAATTCTAATGGCGTGATGCTAGTGGCGCACGTGTAGTGCGCCATTAGTAGCCAAAACAGGTGCGCCACTAGCAGGCCTTTTCCTAGTAGTGCCATTTCAACTTTCAGAAATTTTAGACATGATGGATGAGTGCAGATGCAACTATTTCACTCAGGTATTCTAGGGCTGTGACAATTCCCTCTTATGTAACCAACCCCATGTAACCCTAGATCTCTCCGGTGTCTATATAAACCGGAGAGCATAGTCCGGATAGGGCACATTCATTACCATATATTCATAGGCTAGACTTCTAGGGTTTAGCCATTACGATCTCGTGGTAGATCAACTCTTGTAATACTCATATTCATCCAGATCAATCAAGCAGGAATTAGTGTATTACCTCGATAGACAGGGCCCGAACCTGGTTAAACATCGTGTCCCCTGTCTCCTGTTATCATCGATCCTAGACGCACAGTTCGGTACCCCCTACCCGAGATCCGCCGGTTTTGACACCGACACTTGCCACTCATAAACTTGTTTGTGGAGTCATGCCACGTTATCTTCCTGCGTAAGCTTGACAAGAACAATATGCCTCACAAACGAAGGAGTAGCTTTGAACTTGTGCTTCAGTACACCCTGGACAACATGCCTGACAATAGTGAGGCTGGAATACAACTCAACATCGGTATAAGCGCAAATGGCTTCCAGGATCCAGCAGCCTAAGAACTCTGTTTTCCCAGTGCGTATATTCAGGTCATCCGCTTCATAGCGAGTGACATGTACAACCAGACAATCCTTGTCTGCATCAAGGCTCTAATTGAAACAGAAACAAATTCTGAATTACTTTCCAGTATAAGAAACACAAGTTATTTAAACCACTATGTATAGCTTGGCATATGTATAGCATGCCATCGAAGCTAATAAAATTTTGCATTATTCATCACCACATACTTAGATGAAAAACCACAATCGAGATCGGCAAAGAAGAAAATCACCTTGGGCAGCTCAGCGGGGGGGGGGGGACACATCCTCAAAGGGGGAAAACTGCTCCTGCAGTGCCAAGGGGGCTGTAACCTCAAACGGGGCATTGACCAGCTCAGTAGTAGCCGTGAGCGTATCTGGGGTCGGCTCGGTGGCTGCCTCCATCTTCTTGGAGCTCTCTGTCTCGTGGGGATCAGCCTCCCGTGTCTGCTCCAATATTGGCAGATCTTTTCCTGGTTCTCCTTGGTCCATCATGAAACTAACGAATACTAGGAGACCACTGACAGGAAAACACAATTACAATGACAATGAAACAAAAAACAGAGTGAGAATCGGTTACTGCTTTGGAAAAGTTCTTTTTTTTCTCTGAACGAAAATATACCAATATCACAGATCCGCTTACCTTCCCTTTGTTGGGAGAGAAGAACGATGGCAGATGCGAGTGTTGGCTTTCTTGAAGACGGTGAGGGAGAAGGGGATTCAGCGAAGAGTGAAATGATGGTTGCTTCGTCCGTCAAACTTAGACTGCGGGGAGGTGGGGTTTTGTGATACGATGGCTCGTTACTGCCGCACTACGACTGGGGTGACTCTCCGCCTGCATACTACCTTCTAATTTGCTGGATGGCATTTCGGCCCGCGCGCGGCATGGCCCCCATGTCAGTGAACAAAAGTAAAATGGCATTCAGTAGAGGGAGATGTTTCGATGACCGGAGGAGCCAGAAGCGGTAGTGTATCCACTTTACTAGTAGTAATTGTTTTTCTGGTAGCTGTAGAGTGTCTCCACTGTACTAGTAGTAACTGTTTCTCTGGGCCCAAGACAAACATCCCATCCACCCTAGTAAATAATAAAATCAATTCAAAAGCCCATATATTTACTTAATGAGAAGCGCTACCCACACCCAGCACACCGCCCCCAAAAAAACCCTGGGTGCTCTTCTTCCTCCTCACTCCCACCCACCTACGTCAGCTCGCTCCACTCGTACCCCCAAATTCCTCACCTCTCTCCTACAGAAAACCCTAGCTCCCCTTCTTCCTCACTACTACAGAAAAACCTCAACTCCCCTTCTTTTTCACTCGCACTACAACTAGGCTCGTCATTCATTACTCTGCTCAAATCCGTGAGCGCGACGTGACGCCCTCAAGGAAAATGGAGTCGGCTGACCCCAGCGCCAAGAAGATGAGGCTCCCGCCAGCGGCGACGCCTGTTGTAGATCCCGCACCCGGTAGCGCGGGGAGAAGCGGCGACCCCGCCCCCACCGGATCCCAGGAACCCGTAGAATCTCGGGTGGACCGCATCAGCGATCTCCCGGATGCCGTCCTTGGGGGGATCATCTCGCTTCTCCCCACCAAGGATTGCTGCCGCACCCAAGTCCTCTCAATTCGGTGGCGCCCTCTATGGCGCGTCGTGCCCCTTAATCTCAACTGTCGCCAGCTATCTCTCTTCAATGATTTTGAAATCCCCATAGCCATCATCTCCTCCCACCAGGGCTCCGTTCAAAGCCTCTGCATCCCATCATGCTACCTGAGCAAGCATACCATGCCCTGCATGGTGGAAGCCTGGCTAAAATCCCCTAAATCCACAGAACTACAGCTGCTTGAGTTCTACTATTCCCCTGGAAATCACCTACCAGATACCGAACGCCATCTACTTGTGCCCTCAGCACCGATGTGCATCTCGCGGTTTTCCTCCTCTCTCCACACCGCCACCTTTGCGCTGTGCTGCCTACCAGACAATCTGGTACTAAACATTCGACTCCCATTTCTCAAGAAACTTTCACTTGTGCGGGTTCGTATATCGGAGGCTTCATTGCACAGCATCATCCACTCCAGTTGCCCTGCCTTGGAGTGCTTGGTGCTTGTTTTCACAGTTAGAATCAGTTGTCTCCAAATAAAGTCGCCTAACCTTGTAAGAATTGGAATTTCTTTTGACAGAAGGCAGCTCATCATCCAAGATGCCCCTTCACTTCAAAGGTTGATCCTTGATTCTAGTTATTCACCGTCGCAAATAACCGTCCTCTCTGCGCCTAAGCTGGAGACCTTGGGTGTAATATATGATCTTTGTGCTCATTTCAAGATGGTGTTTGGCTCCACAGTTCTTCAGGTACTTTATATTATCATCTACACTTGTAACCATAAGCTGCATTTTAAATTTCTGCGCATATGTTATATATCATCTCGGAGTACACATTTTTACTAATATTATGTTCTATGCTCAATGAAGAGTTTCTCCAAGGATAGCCTATCAATGGTGCTGGATTCTGTCAAGATCTTATATATCCAAATGAATAGTTTTGATCTGAACAAGATTATTGGCTTGCTGCAATGCTTTCCCTGTCTGGAGAAGTTGTATATAAAGGTGATAATTTCACGCACATTCGAAGCCCACATATAGTGTACTAGAATTAATAACCGTTCAGCTATTGCTCTTTCCACACTCTTTTTTTAGAACTTGACTGTTTTCAATCTTCATGTCTATTTAGGCAACAGGACAGGGTAAGAAAGTTATAACCAATCGGTAAGCACCGGGATTTCTCACTTCTCATGACATTCGATTGAAGACAATAACGCTAGAACGATATGTAGCCAACCATGCAAACACTAGATTTGTCACATTGTTCCTGCTGAATGTGAGGTTACTATTGTCCATCAGGCTTAAGTTTATCAGCAGCATGGTTTTGACGGATGGGTATGTCGAAGAGCAAAAAAAGGAGTTTCAAGTGGGCAAAAGAGCTTCTGAACATGCCGAGCTTCTATTTACAACATATTGTGGTCATAATCCAGTAAATTCTACGACCCAGGATGTCCATTCTATGGACCTGACCGATCCATTTGACTGTGACTGCCGAAAACAGTGCCGGAGTTAGATGTTGTTGCCCTTTTCAACCTGGGTTTTGTCTAAACCTGATGAACAATTAACCCTCGTGCTTTTGTACTGTTTGTAAGATGGAGTTAAATGTTCTTGCGCTTTTCAACTCGGCTGTGACTGTCATATTTTCTTTGAAACAAGGCAAATAGCTTGTCATTCGTTTGATTTAGAGTGAAATATTGTAACATTTCTCAACCAAGGGAAATAACATCACTCTCGCCGGCTGCTTTAGCTGACTGTGCTTTACAGAAGCCAAGTGATTAGCCCCCACCAGCACCCACAAACTTATTTCGAACTAGCACACCAACTGGGCTGTAAATTTTCGTAGGAAAGGCTGCATGACCATGACAGATTTGGATTACGACATTTGGGACCCACGAGGAAATAGCCTATCCAAGGTGGTGTCGACTTAGGCCTTGTTCGGAGGTATTCCACTCCGCAGCTCCACTCCCTGAGCTGGTGGAGTCCTAGTTGAAATTTGTGGAGCCTCTGTTTATCGGCTCCACAACTCTCAGGATTTCTAGGAGCTGGGGGGTTTCCGAATAGCCCCTTACTAGCTAGTCAACAAACATTTCTGCTGGCCAGCCGTTGGATTGACATCCAACATCTGTCATGTATCTTCTATCTCTGGTCTTCTTCCTCCAGCCGCCCAAACCAAATCACCCTGTCAGCTCCGCCTGCTCCCGCCTCCCATGGCTGGCTGCGGCTCCGCCGCCCTACTGTACCCTCCAACGTTGGCCTGTCCCTCCCTCTATTCCCTCACACGTCCTGTTATTCTCCGGCGACGTCAGCCCCAACACGCACCCGCACCCGAACCAGTCAACCCTCGTATTCCCCTCCGCTTGCGACAGGACCGGCGCATCTTCCACAGCTCCTGTTCGTTCCGTCCGAGGCCTCGCCATCGTCCTCGGCCTTGGTTCGCTCGCCGTGCGCGGTGCGCCGCCCTCTTGCATTGTCAACGCCGTCAACAACAGAGAGGAACAAGGATATGACGGTACGTGGAGAGTATGGCAGTAGGGACCCACCAGCATCATGGTAGTACGCAAGCAAGTGCTTCGTTATTACAAGCCGCAAAAAATGGTTCCTCCTAATGGTTGGACATCTGGGTCTCACGCCATTGTTAACGTAGTCAATAAACGAGAGAATTACACAACGAGCGGCTGACACCAGGGACACAGCACGTCGCGGAGTTGTTATTTACTTTTTTTTAGGAACAAGCAGTTGTAATTTATACTAGTTTTAGCGACGGATCAGGGTAACAACGGGGCTGTGCGGGGGCTGTGGGCCGTCTAGCCAGGGTTTTATTCATGTTTACCACATCATGAGCCCAGTTGTGTTTTTTTCTTGCTGAAAATGGCTAGCCTAGTTCTATATTTTTAAAGAAATACCCAAACGAAGCCTACTTGCTTTATCAGCCCTGCTGGGCTACAAATATTTCAAGACGAGGAGAGAGTTTCATTCGGTTTGCATTTTTAGAACACATCAAACCGGGAATTAGTTTCATTTTTTTAGTTACAAGATTTTAAATTCCATTGATTTTTATGCCTGGACAATTATTTGGACTTTATATTTATATAAATTATTTTTCAAAATAGTTTGAGTGTGACTCGATATTTCGGGATTAAAAACAGTTGACCGCACAGAAATATGCAAAATTTCGTATAATTCTTAACCGTTGCCACAATATGGGGTGTAATGCTAACAAAAAGAAGATGGGCTCCAAAAAAATTCTTAAGAATTGGCAAATGGGCTGTAAATTGTTAGAAATAATGGCAGATGGGATGTATGCTGTT
The DNA here is from genome assembly GCF_018294505.1 of Triticum aestivum. NCBI lineage: Eukaryota > Viridiplantae > Streptophyta > Magnoliopsida > Poales > Poaceae > Triticum > Triticum aestivum. The sequence continues at coordinate 178,700,617 of NC_057814.1, forward strand.
TTCCACAGATTTGAGGCTGACTTGTGCACCTACTACAGGTTGACGTGTATGCTTTCCTAAAAAATAAGGTTGACGTACACGCAACGCTGTGTCAACTTAGTCAACACACGAGAGCAGTGACTGTTGGATGTCCATCCAACGGCCACCGTGCTTCTTCAATCTCTGCTCTTCCTGCTCCAGCCGCTCAAACAAGCACCGGCGGGACTGCCTACTCCCTCCTCCCGTGGCCGGCTATGCTGCCGCGTAGGCCTCACCGCCCCATCGTTCTCCTATCGCTGGCCTAGCCATCCCTCTACTCACCCACACCTGTAGTTATTCTCCGGCAACGGCAGACAAAGCAGTAAACCCTCGCACTCCCCTGCGCGTGGGAAACAACTGCCGAGTTTTCCCTGGCTCCGTGTCGTTCCCTTCCTAGGCCTCACCATCGTCCACCGCCCTGGTGCTCTCGGCGTGGCATGGTCAACGTGATCAACGAACGACATGCATCGGAAGTGGACTATACGTGGAGAGGCTGACAGCTGGGTCCACGGCCGCAGCAAGGAAGTGCCTCCTTATTACGCTTAAAATAATTATTCCTTCACCTGACAGCAGGGACCCACCGGACGGGCCACCATATTTCACGAAAAATACGTTTCCCCCTGACTGCTGGGACCCACCAGCTACATCTCCGCATGCAAGGAAGTGCGTCCATATTACGGGCAAAAAATATGTTTCGCCCCCCTGACAGCTAGGACCCACCAGCTACATCTTCGCACGCAAGGAAGTGCGTGACAGTCGGGACCCACCTGGTCGAAGCGTACGTAGCTTTGTCATTCTAGTTGCGAACGTGTACGTACATACTGTTCGATGTAGAGGTACGCATGTGTCGTAGTAGAGGCGCGCACATAGCATGTACACGTACGTAGAGCGGTCAGGGTGCAAGAAAGAAAATACGGCGACATACGTACATATGGGCAGGGTCTCGAACGCCTACTCGCGCATACATACGGCGAGGGCTCGTGTAGATGGCTGGGTCGGAACGGAGAAACTGCGTCGTCGTCGTGTTCATGGGGAGCCAACCGGCTGGGTCGGAACGAAATGCGTCGTCGTGTTCATCGGGAGCCAACCGGCTTGGACGGAACAGCCGATGGAAACGAGGCCTGGCTACCGCAGAACGGAGGAAACGGCCTTGTGTTCGACCGGCCACGGTGGAAACGGGATCCTGTTCATCGTGAGGGGTCTGGCGTACCAAAAACGGAGGAAACGGACCTCCTACGCTGGAAACGGGGTCCTGTTGATCAGGAGGGATGTGGCGTACCGCAAAACGGAGGAAACGGACTTGTGTTGGAGCGCTACGGTCAAAACGGGGGTCTTGTTCGTCAGGAGGGGTGTGGCGTAACGCAAAACGGGACTCCACGGGATACTGTTCATCTCCACCGTCGACCTCCTCCAGCCTCCACGGGCTATTGTTCATCCACTGTCGACCTCCTCCAGCCTCCACCTACGACTGTTCATCCACGGGCTCCTGTTCATCCAGCGTCCACCGCGCGCTCCTCCACCGGCTACTGTTCAACCAGCCCTCTCCATGGGGGTCCTGTTCAACGACCCCTCCACGGGCTACTGTTCATCCAGCCCTCCATCGGCTACTGTTCAACCAGCCCTCCATCGGCTACTGTTCAACCAGCCCTCCACGGGGTCATGTTCATCTAGCCCTCCACGGGGTCCTATTCATCCACCGGCTCGATCGATCGGGGTACTGTTCATCCAGTGGCAACGGCCTCTAGTACCACGGGGTCCTGTTGATCCAACCCCCACCGGGAACTGTTCATCCAAACCCCCTCAACAACGCCCACTGTTCATCCAGGGAAGGAGGCAGCAGTGTTCGATCGGCTTCAGTTAGCAGCAGTAGTGAAGGAATCACACTCGGGTTCAGTTAACAGCAAGAGATCGATCGATCGCTTGGGTTCAGTAACGCGTAGCCTGCAGTGCAATCGCTCGGGTTCAGTTAGAGCCCAACGCCTCGCACACACGTGCGTACGTACGAGAGAAACGCGCATCGCTCGGCCCCCGACCAGAAACCGTAACCGGGAACTCCCCGATATTTTCCTCGCCCTCGCTTGTAGCACGGTATTTTCCGTCATGGACGGCCCAAAGAATGTCATGCAGCTGCGTCTCGGGCCCGCCCAAGATGAAAAGCCCATTTTCTGTCATGATTTTTTGTCATAGAAGTAGGACCCCCACCACATCTATGATGATACTGGGTTTTGTCACAATTATCATCATGTATGGAAGTATGACAGAAAAAAATATTATTCGACCCAAAATGTCACGATGTGTCTTTTTTTGTAGTGGCACTTCGGAACACAAATTATCCTAGTTAATAAGGCAAAGGTTCATGTATGGAAGATGATGTGCAATGGCATCATTATGGGTGCTGAACTCCGTAACTAGGTTTCAACATTGCCATCATTCAATACAATTTTCGAAATCTTTGTGCTTGGAAAAGGGAGTCCCACTGGCGCCCCGCCGGCATCGGTGTTCTCACATAGTACTTCATTGCTGGATATTGGCATGACTAGGTGAACCGAGTGAGGCGAAATAATCGTCCATGATTCAATGCCTCTACTACCTATGGCTTGCATGGAATAAAGTGAAGGAAATAAGATGCATCATGGGACCACATGCAATAGCGGTCATTGTTGCAGATCTGTTGATTGAATGGGAACAGATGCTCTTCTGTGAGAGTGACAACTACAGCTCAGCGTGAGCAGTGGCTCCCGGCTTGAGAACGGCTGGATGAAAGCTAATGCTGATTTGCATCATCAAATCTTGGAAAGAATGGGGAGGTGTCGTGTTGAGGGACCACCATGGAGTATTCCGGGCAGGTGCGTGCCATTTTTTCTTGTCAGCATGCGTGGAACCCCGAGCTGAGAAAGGTTTTGGTGTCCGTACGAAGAATCTCTTAATTTGACGAGTTGTTGAGCACAAACGTGTTGTCACATGATGACACATACACCTATGTGTTATCGCTTCTATCCTATCACACCATAGTTTCTTGCATGCATTTATGTGTGCTAGCCATCTTTTGACGTCTATTCGCGAGCAGACACTTACAAATTTTTATGTGTCTATTAGTAGGCAATTTATGCATGGAAAGTTTAGAGGGTGGGATGTATGGCATCCGTGATTTGCTATTTTCATATTTCAAATGGATTTTTTTGTTAGTGTGACTATTGAGAACCTTCTCAATTCACATAAGTGATGGTAAATGTTTTCGAACATATATAATCCCATAAAAACAAAGTGAATCTAGCATTGAGCTGAATGCACTAAATGAATGTGGATATGATGAGGCATGTTTCCAGCCTGGTATTTGTCAATTAATTGAAGAAAAACTCTAATGATGAGTGAGGTGCATGATATACAACCTATATATTGTATGGAGAATCTAACGAGCACCAATGTGTGAGAACAAGTCGTGGCTTCCATCATATCACAAGATAGTTAATTTTTAGCATGCATTTATGCATTCAAATCACTATAGATGTCCGTACACCATCATTGACTTCCATATGTTTGATATCGATTTAAACGCACGGAGCGCTAGTAGGCAAATCACCAACTTCAATGTGTTTTTATACTTATTAATCTATGGATATGTACAATTATACACTCTACAGAATATGTATTTTCCTAATGGTGCACCCATGGTTGCATTAGACCAAGACGTCTAACCTGTAGATATATTTCCTTCTAGGCTAGCCTGCTCAAAATTTGCTCAATCTATGTTTTAAAAAAGAGGGTAAAGGCCCCCATCCTTTGCATGGATTGATGCACACTGCGTTTGCTATATTGCCATGATCATGGTGTCTATCATGGAGGTACTTCAATGAATATAAGTGCAAACTCGAACATAGTAATACCCATGTACATGTGCTCCTTATGGCAGTGTTCAAGTGCATGCCATGTATGATTATATGCTTCTATAAGCCAAATTGAACAGTCGATATTAATCTTCCTATTTAAGAATAGAAGAAACTGCATAAGTAGTATCATCATTAACACACTCAAAAAATTCAATGCCTACGAGAGGGAAAGTGACGAATAGTGTGAATTCTATAGCTACACTGTCGCACTATGCACACAGAATACTACCTAGTGTTAAGAACCATCTTAATTTCTGACGGTGAACTTAGATCATCAGGTGTTTGGAGAGTTTGTTTTCACGAATCTTAGTGCCAACCAAAGTTAGGCCCATTGACGAAGCGATCAAACCATTGGAGAGTTTGTTTGTATAAGATTGGTGTTATGTTAGTTAGTTGAGCGGTAAATAACCAACTGAATGTATGTAGCTTGTGTATGCTATTGTTATGTAGCCCGTACACAATCCATGTTCGGAACATGTACAATACATGCATATTTAATAGGAACAAACTGTTATATCATCTAAGTTCCATAATAGCAACTTATGTATTGAGACTTTACATGGCGGGATGTATGGTAACCGGATTTATTTTTCAGATTTTAAACAAAAACTTTGGGTAGTTATGAATAACAAGAACCTTTCAATTCATAGAAGTGATGTAGCTTTATTTTTTAACATATCTAAGCGCATAAAAGCAAAGTGAATCTAGCATTGCCTTGCATATGCTAAACAAATACTATTATGACGAGGGATGTTTCTAGCCTTGCATATGCTAAAAAAATCTAATGAGAGCTGTGGTGCATGACACGCGTAATCTAATGAACACTAAGGTGTGAGAACAAGAACTTGTTGTCAATTCCATCACATAGCAAACAAGTTATTTTTTGGCATGCATATATGCACCCAAATCGTTTGATGATGTCCATACACAATCATTCACTTTCCACTGTCTTTATTCTTATTAGTCTATGGATATGTACGACTGTACATTTTGCATGTACCCAATAATGCACTCAGGCTTGATTACATCAAAACAAGTCCAATCTGTAGAGATATTTCTAGGCTAGCCTTCTCAAAATCTACCAAATTGATGCTTTGTTTATAAACAGGGTAAAGACCCCGGCCTTCACATTGATTGATGCACACAATCTTTGGTATTTTGACGTGATCATAGCGTGAATCCGGGAGCTACTTCAGTGAAGATAGGTGCTAACTCAAACATAGTAATGCCTATGTGCAAGTTCTCCTTACAATAGTGTTAAAGAACTTGACGGCAAGGATCTGCAGGATCGTATATTCCTGCGAGCCAAATTGAGCATCCGATGTACTCTTCCTATTTAAGAGTATAAGAGTCGGAGTAGGCCGTATCACCATTAACACATAGATAATATCCAATGCCTACTAGAGGAAAAGTGATGAATAGGGCAAAAGTTATAGCTACACATCACATATGACACACTGTGCGGCCAAAATACTACCTAGGGTTAAGAAGCATCAGAATTTGCGATGGTGAACTTAACTAGTCAAGTTTTTGGAGTTTACATTAAAAGAAATGTTAGGGCTTGTTTGCATTGTGCCTGCACCAGCCCTACCAAAAAGTGCGTACCAAATTATTGGCAAACAACTTCACCACAAAGGAAACCCATGGCCGGAAAAACTCGAGGGACAGCCAAAAAAGTTGCTCAGTCTGAAATTTTGGGGGCCAAGCAAATATGTGCCCATCGCGCTATGTTTGTTTATTGAGTGGCACAGTACTAACACAACGTATGTAGCTTGCGCAAGGAAAATACCCATGTTAACCTGGTGGTAGATGAACCCTATAAAACAATTGAGGGCTTTTTACAGCATTCAGAAAAAAGTCAAAAAAAGTGAAACTTTTTGTTGTGCAAACTTGACGTATTGGCCTACTCATAGAATAATTTGACCACAAAAAACTGTCCGCATAAAATTTGTGCATAAAAAACAAATTGCCCATGAGAATATTGAGTTAATAGTATACCTAGTATAGTGCTGACAATATCAAGAAAATTATGGAATTGGGGACACAAAGACTAGAAAGTGAGCGTGTTTTGAGAGATGACCGTTAGAGAGGAGAGCGCCCATGACCTGCTCACGCCCGCGCCCTCGCCTGCCAGGAGAGCCACCACTGCCGGAAGGGAGGATCCGGTGGCCGGCTCGCCGGTGGGGGAGGCTCCGTCGCCGGGGCTGGGGGTGGTGCCTCGCACCGGCGGGAGTGGGGGGCGTTTCTGGCTGGCCAGGAGAGGCCGGCCACGACGGACGCAACAGAGGTGCTTCATTCTGGCCATGGAAGAAGAGGTGTGAACGTCGTGCTGCCTGGTGCGGGTGGAAAGGTGAACGCCGTCGGCGAGCCCTTGGTGGGCGAGGCTCGCTTGGTCCCAGATCTGGCAGAGGGGGATTAGGATCGGGATTGGGAGGCGGTCGAATCCCATGCGGGCAGCGCTGCGTGCTGCGGGGGGGGGGGGGGTCGCCGGATGCGGGCTAGATGCGGGTTCGGCGGTGCAAGTCAAAATGTGCTGGCTGGTTGAGGGACCTGGCGGCGTCGGGCAATGCTGATCGGTGGTCGCCGTGGTCTCCGAGCTCCGTGGGTTCGTACCGTGAGGGGAGGGCCTTCGGACGCGGTCACGGGGGCCGGGGTCTCAGCTGATGGCAGGCTGGCTGCTGATGCACCCACGCGGGCACCGCCGGTGTTCTCGATGGATTGCTTTCCCCCGCTGGTCGCCGGCCTCGGGTCGCAGGAGGGGCGGGGACCTCGGATGTGGGGTGACGGGGGTCATGGGCCTGGACGTTCCGGTGGTGCCGGGCATGGGCCTTGGCCGTCCTTCGGTTTTAGCTTCGCGACGATGGTGTACAGGCCGCAAGGGGTGGTTGGGCCGGTGCGTCCTTCCGAGCCCTGTTTCCGATCCAGTCCAGCCCAGGGTGCTCCCCCTCGCCACCTCCCATATAAACACTGGTGGTGGGTTCCCAAAGGGAATCTCGCTCTCGGTTTAGTGTTTCCAGCAGCACTGCACGACATCAGTTGGTGGGGCAAGCGTGCTCGGTTCATTTCAGCGGCGGCGGCTCCGGCATTGGTGGCGGCGGCGGTCCGGATGGAGAAGGAAAGGAGGCTCCAGGCGTATGGCCGCAACAAGCGGCCCAAGGAGGAGCCGGTGGTCGCCGACGAGGACCAAGCTCGGGAACGAGATCTCCGGGCCCAACTCTCGACTCGCATGGAGTCGCAGTCGAGACAAAATGTCCAGGGCGGCGTCGGGGAGAAGGTCGAGGTCGCCACGGCGGTCGTCGTCCCGCGGCAGGGATTCGCCGCCTGTCCTCCCTCCTCCATCGTCTGGCCTTCCTCCTCCTTCTGGTCAGCAGCGGCCAGTGGGACGGGGAGGTGGGGCTTCGACTGGCGCCAATGGAGGGGAGAGGGTGGTCGTCGTCCTCTGGATGGAGAGGGGTCATGTTCCGTCAGTCAAGGCGGCCAGCGGCCGGCGAAAGAGTAGGCTCTAGCCAGAATCTCTTTGAGGTTATGTGTTTCAAGTGTGGACGTAAAGGGCATTACCAGATCGAATGTGAAAATGAGCCTTTGTGCTTTGTTTCCAAGGAGGAGGGTCACACATCCATCCAATGCCCGTCTCGCTTGTCCAAACCGGATCTTGTCAAGTATGGTTATGGGGTGAATGATCGGGGCTTTTATCTGCTGGAAGGAGGGGCTGACGAGGAGGACCAGCTCCCACCCAATGCGGCTGTGGTGGTGGTCACAGAGGGGGAGACCACGGAGGAGTCAATCAGGAGTGACTTGAGTGACATGTGGGAGTCGAAATGGGACTGGAAAGTGACTGTGGTGAGAAGGAACTGCTTCTTTGTGATCCACCCTTCCAAGGCTGCTCTGAGAATGGCGAAAAAGAGTGGTACCGTCACGTTGCCGATTAGTGGGCACAAGGCAGTGGTGGGAGAACCGTTCTCGGAACCATATGCGGTGTCCTGGCTCGAAGAGTGTTGGGTGCTTATCACGGGCATTGCAAACAGACTACGCCAAATTCCGCTCATCAAGGAGATAATTCGAGTTGTTGGCAAGGCAGTGGTAGTGGACAAGCTGTCGATTGTGCGTCCTGACATGGGTGGCTTCAAAGGTGCGCCGATCCGGGGAAAGATTTGGTGTAGGGATCCTACTAAAGTCAATGGCTTCTTCGAGATATTCCGTGGTCTCGGTGGGTTTATGATTCGCGTGGATCGGGGCATGGGGGCGCTCGTTGTGCTGCCTCCTTCCCTGCCCCGCCCCCGTTCGTCGACTGACGAAGATCACGATGGAGATGAAGAATCGGCACCGAGTCTAAGCATGGCGGATTGGGATGCGGCTAGCAAGTCCAAGGCGGCCTCCACGGGCGGGACTTCTTCGGCGGTGGTGGTCTCCTCAGGTCCGAAGGGTCAGACGGCTACTATGGATGTGCAAAAGGGGGCAGCGGTGGCTGGTCTGGGTCCGGCAGTTGATACACCTTGGATGCACAAGCGGGACTCGATTCCGTTGGTGATGGAGGATGATCAGTATGGGTCCAACCTTGCGGGCGCTCATCTTGTTTGCAATGAAGCCGTATCCCCCATCTTCATGATGTCCGGATCTCTCTCCTCGCTGGTGGTGGAGGTGGAGCCTGCTGGGGGCCGCCCGGTGGGATTGGGCATCACTGCCGCATCCCTAATCCCTAGCGTGTCCTCCGCCCCTCACTCCATCACCCCGTGCTTATCCCCTCCAGTGCGGTCTGCGACATCCATCTCAGCGTTGCCGGGGCCGGTGCTCTCTGCCCGGCTACGGCCATCACGCCGACCCAGCTCATCGAGTGTTTTCCCGGGGAGGAGTTCACAGACAACATGATGCCAGTTGAAGAGTGTGTGGCGGCATTCAACACCATCCGAGATGAACCAGAGCAGTGCTTGGAGGAGAGCTCCAAGGAGCGGGTGAGCGAGGCGGTGTGTCCAATCCGGGCGTCAAGGACAAGTGTTCGGGCTGCAGCCCACAAGGCATCCAAGATGATGGACAAGCCATGACCCTCAAGGCAACCAAGACCCTCCAAGGTATAACTTCCAAACCCATTACCAGATCCATGTCATCCTTTTAAGGTTTTAGCGCTGACCTCAAACGCACACTTTTTGAGAGTTGCCAAAGATAGCAACATTATTTTGGGATCGGGGGACCGATCCCCCTAGAGGTGCTGAAATGTTTTCGTGCACAAGAGGAGGCACAAGCTACTATAGCCGAGGCCATTGCCCGATAGAGTTTGGCAAAGACGGTGGCGGCTGAGGCCAGGGCGCATGGACTTTACTGTCCTGCCAGGGAGACGGCAACACTGTCCGTCTGTGCCGCTTCTGGCCGAGGCAGGGGGCGTGGCCGCGGTCGTGCTCGGGGCCGGGGACGTGGCAGGGGTGCTGCAAATCTGACTGCTCGGTATGCTTAGGGGGTGGGGACCCGATCCCGTTCGGTGAATCAATGAGGGGCCTTTTTTGGAACATAAGGGGGTTCGGGCAACGGGATAGGATGCGCCAACTGATTGAATATAGAAGGCACCAGCAGCTCGATTTTGTCGGGTCACAAGAAACCATCCGTGCGTCCTTCTCCCAGGCAGAGCTCGACTCCTTGGCAGGGTCTATGTCTATCCATTGGGAGTGGGTGCCGACAAGTAGTAGATCAGGTGGCATCCTCCTTGTTGTGAATAAAGAAACATTCGAGGTACTTTCTTTTTCGAGGGGGGAATTCTACGTGGGTGTCGAGCTAATTCAGAGGAATAATAATTACAAGTGGGAAATGCTTGTGGTGTATGGGCCGGCGGACCACTCTCGGTCTTTGCAAATTGTTTGACATAGAAGATAGAAGTGCTCTCTGCCATCGCCAAAATGTCATCAATGTAGTCTGCAGGAACACCGTAGGCCATCATGCGCAATGCGGTAGTGACCTTCTGTTGGGTGCTATGTCCAAGCAACCCTACACAATTCCTCCTCTGCTCGAAGGATCGATCATGCTGCTTCACGGAATTACACATGTGGATGAACAAGTCTTTGGATATACTTAACCAACATTGAAAGTACCTCTCCGGCAAAGCGGGTGGTGAACCGAAGTAGTTGTGCATCAACCCGTTCTCTCCGAATGAACGCACGACCATACACGGAACCACCGTGCTTTGGCTTCTTCCCCTTGTGCATTTCCACTAGCATTGCAATGTCCTCTGCTTTGTTTAAATCAAATTCCTCATCCGACGAGGAATCATCCACCAAAGATGAGTCACATGAGCTCATCTACAATGCGGAAAATCACCGTCAAATTACTTTCCACCCCTAACAAAAAATGTCAAGTTTCATCATTTTTTTACCTTCGGGAATTTTGTCAAACACCTTGCTTGCGGGGTGGACGAAATCGGTCGGCTACAGGTTGGGCAGCCATCGGCGGTGGTGGGTGCGGGCGGCGGCGGATGCATGACAGAAGAGATGGACGCACGTCGCCGGGAGCTCCGCGCGGCAGGCGGGCGGCTTCGCACGGCCGGAAAAACGGCCGAGCCTCGCGGCCGTCGGGCGGGCGGAGTGGTGCGCTCCAGTAACTCCGGTGGGGGGGTCAAGGCTTGGATGAAGCCTACCCCATCGTAGATCTCGCCAAGGAAGGCGTTCAGGCCAGCCGCAGCCACCGGAGAAGCTTCGACTCAGCGGCGGCCGTAAGTGAATCAGCGGCTCCAGGTGGCAGGCCAACGAGGCAGGCGGCAGGGGACGGGAGGTGGGGGAGTCGCGGCGGGCCCGGCGGGCGTCGGGCGAGGGCCGGCGGTGTTGATTTGGTGCGGATTTGGCCGGCGGCGGAGTCGGGCGGGTGGCTGGTCGCGCGAACGGGAAAGGAACTCGCAGTTGGGCGGTTGGCGGGCGGTCGCATTTTTATATTTTCTATAAGTGGAGATACAAATTTGTACCGCGAGATGTTGTAATTTACATCTTCAGCAAGCGGAGATGTTTTTTTTGCATCTACACCATCTGTTGGAGAGGTGTTTTTGGCTCTCGGAGATGCAAAAGATAGGTATTTTCGTATCTACATCTATTGGAGATGCTCTTATGTTTTTCAAGGGAGGGAGTAGAAGTAAGGATTATAATTTTTCACCACTGTGGTTGTTCGCCTCATATGTATGCGCATTGGCACCGCTACACTTTATTCTACTTTCTCAACGCTACTTAAATAAGGTGTTCTAGAGACGCCAGTGAGGTCCCCCGACTTCTCGTCCGTCTTCCACCTCGCCTCGCCGCTTCTTCTTCCCCATCGTCTTGCACAACCGTCTGTGTTGTAAGTTAAGACTGATGTGTGAACGAACGACCATCCTTATATTTGTGGAACAACAAAACTACATGATGGTGAGCAACGTTAACGGTGAGAGCGCAAGAAAACAAAATCACATGGTGACCAGGAATTAAAAACCACAACCAAACACCAATAGTACAGTACAGCAACAATCATGCCAAGTTTACAATAACCTCTCACTGATATTCCCATCCCATCTATAGCCAGCAGGAAGAGCAGAGGTACGCTAATTCACTCGTCATCACACGCTGGTGGCATGCTAGAGCTGCTTACCAGCGCATCTCCGGACCACGCGCCACGGACACGCTTCTGTGGAGGTGGCTGACCCAATGCAAAGCCGAACAGCTGTGGTGCCGCTGGTTCATCTCCCCCGTCGCCGTCGTCACAGCGGCCGCCGACGCCTGACCTTGCACCGTGACACCGTCCGGCCGCGATACACCCAACATAAAGACGGACGGCTGTGGTGCCATCTCCTCCGTTGCCGTCGTCACAGCGGCCGGCCGCAACTGACCTTGCACCGTGATGCCGGTCGGCGGTGGACCCAACACGGTGTCGGACGACTGTGGCACCAATATTCCCCCTCGCAGCCTGCCGCTGCGCGGTGGCACGCTTGTTGCTTCGGTGGACCACGCCGGCATGGAAAGGGCCAACGCGCGCGAGCAACGCGCCCTATCGCACCTCTGGCAAGTCCGAGGCGAGGCGGAGGACGCCGGTGCTGGCGTTTAGCGTGTACCGCAGATGGCGGCCGGCATCGTCTAGTTAGTTAAGAGTAAGTTAGTACTTGTACGCTACTAGAGTATTAGTGGAAGTAGATAGTTAACTTGGCTATGATGGTTGTCAACGTGAAAGTTCAGTACTCTATATGTGGATCAGACCTGTTACTTTGCTCTGAATGTTGAACTTTTCGTTTGAACATATGAAATAGGCTGTTATTTTTTTAAATGGGTTGTATTTGTCCTCCACGGGTTTAGAGGCTGACTTGTTGGCCTACCAAATTGACGCGTACACAACCAGGAGATGATTGTATGTGGAGAGGATGACAGCAGGGACCCGCCAAGGTCATGGCAGTACGCAAGCAAAGTGCCTCCTTATTTCAATCCAATAAAAAATGGCTCCTCGTAATGGATTTCTGACATCTGGATCCCATGCCATTGTCAACGTAGTCAAACGAGAGAGTTGCACAACGAGCGGCTGACATCATGGACCCAGCAGCTCACCCAGTTATTTTTGTTTTGGGTTAATTTGATAAATGCCACTCCAAATCTGGTGTTTCTAAGAAATGCCATTGCAATTTCCAAACTTTGAAAAATGCCATTTCATGCCATCCCAAGTGGCATTTTTCGAAGTCTAAAGTGGCGTTTTTCAAAGTTTGCAAATTGCAGTGGTGTTTTCAAAGTTTGCAAAAATTGCAGTGCCATTTTTCAAAGTTTGGAAATTGCAGTGGCATTTTTATGAATCGCCATATTTGTTGTGGCATTTATCTAATTTGTTTTTGAGACGGAAGCAGGGTGTCAACTGGGCTGTGCGGGGCACTCTGGCATGTCTAGACAGCCTTCTCTTTTATGTTTACCACAGACTAGCCCAGTAGTTTTTTTTTCTTTCTGAAAATGGCTAGCCCAGTTTTTTTGTGATTTGCCAAGTAAGTCGTTTTGTCAGGCCTATTGGGCTGCAAATCTTTCAAGACGAGGAGAGCTTCATTCGGCTGGACGAGAAAATGGCCTATCAGTAATGAGAAATGAGTTGTACATTTTTAAAACACATCAAACCGGCAATTACTTTCAAATTTCTTTTTTTTTTCATTTCAAGATTTTAAATTGCATTAATTTTTATGCGTGGACAATTTGTTGGATTTTATATTGATATACATTTATTTTTAAAATCAGTTTGAATGTGACTCGAAATTTCGGGATTAAAAACAGTTCGGACCGCACCGAAATATGCGACATTTCGTATAATTTTTTAACCGTGGCCCCAATATGGGCTGTAATGCAAACAAAAAGAATATGGGCTCCAAAAGAAACCTTCAGAATTAGCAAATGGGCTGTAAATTATTAGAAATAATGGCAGATGGGCTGTATGCTGTTTTCCACAGATTTGAGGCTTTCCTAAAAAAAGGTTGACGCACAAGCAGTGACTGTTGGATGGCCATCCAACGGCCGTCGTGCTTCTTCAATCTCTGCTCTTCCTGCTCCAGCCGCTCAAACAAGCACCGGCGGGACTGCCTGCTCCCTCCTCCCTGCGGCCGGCTCTGCTGCCGTGCAGGCCTCACCGCCCCACCGTACTCCCATCGCTGGCCTAGCCATCCCTCTACTCACCCACACCTGCTGTTATTCTCCGGCGACGGCAGACGAACCAGTAAACCCTCGTACAGTCGTACTCCCCTCCGCATGGGAAACAACTGCCGAGTCTTCTCTGCCTCCGTGTCGTTCCCTTCCTAGGCCTCGACGTCATCCACCGCCCTGGTGCTCTCGGCGCGGCCTAGTCAACGTGGTCAACGACCGACATGCATCTGAAGTGGATTGTACGTGGAGAGGCCGACAGCTGGGTCCATGGCCGCACGCAAGGAAATGCCTCCTTATTACGCGCAAAATAATGATTCCTCCACCTGACATCAGGGACCCACCGAATGGGCCTCTGTATTTTGTGAAAAAAACGTTACCGCCGCTGACAGCTCGGACCCACCAGCTATATCTTCGCACGCAAGGAAGTGCCTCCTTATTACGCACAAAAAAATGAATACTCCCCCTGCTAGCTGGGACCCACCATGGTGGGAGGCTGACTTGTGGGCCTACTAAGTTGACTGGGATGGGGGCTTTGTCAACTTTAGTCAATATGAACGATTCTAGCTCCAGTGACCGTACGATGTCCATCCAACGGCCGTAGTGCTTCTTCAACCTCTGGTCTTCTTGCTCCAGCCGCCCAAAGTAGCGCCGGTCGTGCCGCATGCTCCAGCCTCCCGTGGCCGGCTGTGCTGCCGCGGAGGCCTCACCGCCCCCTACTATTCCCACCGCTGGCCAGGCCCTGCGGCGACGGCAGCCTAACACCGCAGCCGAACCAGTGAACCCTCGTACTCCTCTCCGCGCGGGCTTCCACTGCCGCGTCTTCCCCGGCTCCCCGTCGTCCCCTTCCTATGCCTCGCCGTCGTCCACCGCCCTGGTGCTCTCGGCGCGGCGTGGTCATCGTGGTCAAGGAACGACTTCCATCGGACATGGACTGTACGTGGAGAGGCTGACAGCTGGGTCCACGGCCGCAGCAAGGAAGTGCCTCCTTATTACACGGAAAATAATGATTCCTCCACCTGACAGCTGGGACCCGCCGGACGGGCCGCTGTATTTCGCGAAAAAAACGTTTCCCCCTGACTGCTGGGACCCACCAGCTACATCTTCGCACGCAAGGAAGTGCGTCCGGGCAAAAAAAACAATTCGCCCCCCTGACTGCTGCGACCCACCAGCTACATCTTCGCAGGCAAGGAAGTGCCTGACAGTCGGGACCCACCTGGTCGAAGCGTACGTAGTGTTGTCATTCTGGTCGCGAACGTGTACGTACATATCTACTGGTGGATGTAGAGGCGCGCACGTGTCGTAGTAGAGGCGCGCACGTAGCATGTACACGTACGTTCAGCGGCCAGTGTGCAAGAAAGAAAATACGGCCACGTACGTACATACGGGAAGGGTCTCGAACGCCTACTCGCGCATACGTACGGCCAGGGCTCGTGTACAATGCTGGGTCGGAACGGAGAAATAGCGTCGTCGTCGTGTTCATGGGGAGCCAACCGGCTGGGTCGGAACGGAATGCGTCGTCGTGTTCATAAGGAGGGCTTGGACGGAACAGCCGATGGAAACGAGGCCTGGCGTACCGCAGAACGGAGGAAGCGGCCTTGTCTTCGACCGGCCACGTTTGAAACGGGATCCTGTTCATCAGGAGGGGTCTGGGGTACCGCAAAACGGAGGAAATGGACCTCCTACGGTCGAAACGGGGGTCCTGTTGATCGGGAGGGGTGTGGCGTACTGCAAAACAGAGGAAACAGACTTGTGTTGGGGCGCTACGGTCGAAACGGGGGTCCTGTTCATCGGGAGGGGTCTGGCGTACCGCAAAACGGGACTCCACGGGATACTGTTCATCTCCACCGTCGACCCCCTCCAGCCTCCACAGGCTACGGTTCATCCACCGTCGATCTCCTCCAGCCTCCACCTGCGACTGTTCATCCACGGGCTCCTGTTCATCCAGCCTCCACCACGCGCTACTCCACCGGCTACTGTTCAACCATCCCTCTCCACGGGCTCCTGTTCAACCACCCCTCCACGGGCTACTGTTCATCCAGCCCTCCACTGTCTAATGTTCATTCTGCCCTCCACGGGGTGGTCCTATTCATCCTGCCTTCCACGGGGTCCTGTTCATCCAGCTCCAACCGGCTCGATCGATCGGGGTCCTGTTCATCCAGAGGCAACACCACGGGGTCTTGTTCATCCACCCCCACCGGGAACTGTTCATCCAAACCCCCCCAGCAACTCTCACTGTTCATCCAGAGGCAGCATCGATCGGCTTCAGTTAGCAGCAGTACTGAAGGAATCGCTCGATCGGGTTTAGTTAACAGCCATCGATCAATCGCTCGGGTTTAGTAACGCGTAGCCTGCAGTGCAATCGCTCGGGTTCAGTTAGAGACCAACGCCTCGCTCGGGTTCAGTTAGAGCCAACGCCTCGCACACACGCGCGTACGTGTACGAGAGAAATGCGCATCGCTCGGTCCCCGACTTCCCACCGTAACCGGGAACTCCCCGAAATTTTCCTCGCCCTCGCTTCTACCATGGTTTTTTCCGTCATGGACGGCCCAAAGAATGTCATGCAGCTGCGTCTCCGGCCCGCCCAGGACGAAAAGCCCATTTTCTATCATGATTTTTTGTCATAGAAGTAGGAGCCCACCACATCTATGATGATACCGGGTTTTGTCACAATTATCGTCATAGAAGTGTCATATGTATGACAGAAAAAAAATTCTTTCGGCCCAAAATGTCACGGATGTGTCTTTTTTTGTAGTGGAAGTTCAGTCTACATTGTTGGGAAAGATCCGTGAAGCTCAGAAGGATGACAAAGAGATTGCTGAGGTAAAAGAGAGGATGAGCAAAGGAAAGGCCAAAGGTTTTCGCAAGGATGAGCACGACACCATATGGTTTGAGGACCGTGTATATGTGCCCAATAATGCAAAGATCAGGAAGTTAATACTTCAGGAGGCTCATGACTCACCATACTCGATTCGCCCTGGAAACACCAAGATGTATTTGGATTTGAAGGAGCGTTTCTGGTGGACTGGTATGAAGAAGGATATTGCGGAGTATGTAGTCGTAGGTGATGTATGCTAGAGAGTAAAGGCAGAGCATCAGAAGCCAGCCGGATTACTACAGCCTATGTCGATACCCGAATGGAAGTGGGATAAGCTTGGCATGGATTTCATTACCGGATTTCCCAGAACCCGATCGGGATATGATTCTATCTGGGTAGTAGTTGATTCGCTTGACCAAAGTGGCTCATTTTATCCCAGTGAAAACCACCTATACAAGTATGAAGTTGGCCAAGATATATATGACCAGGATCGTATGTCTGCATGGAGTTCCGAGGACCATCGTATCAGATAGAGGAACACAGTTTACCTCAAAGTTTTGGAATCAGCTGCACCAGACTTTGGGTACTAGGCTAGAGTTCAGTACAACCTTTCATCCGCAGACAGATGGATAGACCGAGAGAGTCAATCAGATTCTGGAGGACATGTTGAGAGCGTGTGCACTAGATTATGGATCTAGTAGGGATGATAATCTGCCTTACGCGGAGTTCTCATACAACAACAGTTACCAAGCCAGTTTGAAGATGGCCCCTTTTGAAGCTTTGTATGGGAGAAGGAGCCAGACACCGTTGATGTGGGAAGAAGTTGGAGACCGTCAGTTGTTTGGACCAAATGTGATCAAGGAGTCAGAAGAGAATGTTAAGTTGATTCGAGATAGACTGAAGGTAGCTCAGTCCAGGCAGAAGAGTTATGCAGACTCAAAAACGCGGAGGTAGTCTACGAAATTGGAGACAGAGCATGTCTTCGTGTGTCCCCTCTGCGAGGAGTTAAACGATTTGGAGTTAAGGGAAAGTTAGCCCCGAGATTTGTAGGACCATACCAAGTTTTGGAGCGTATGGGAGAAGTGGCCAACAAGTTGGAGTCACCCGAAGGACTGTCAGGAGTTCATGATGTGTTTCACGTTTCCCAGTTGAAGAAGTGCCATGCAGAGATGGCCAATATTCCCCTGTCAGGACGCTTGACCCTGGAAAGGATAATGATGTTCCACGAAGTGGAGTATGGACTTCATATGTATAAGTTTTTATCTCAGTGTGTGGGATATTCCACAAGCATGAAGAGATGAATTACTATTGGATATAAAGGAGGTATGATGTTGGAAATATGGATCAATGGAAATTCCATTATGAGTCTGAGTAATCATGTCCTAGTTTGGTGCCAATAGAAGGAAGGAAGACAGTACAATTAGATGGATTTAAGAATACTAGGAAGTTGGAAGTTGGAATAATGATCAGTTGCCCGATGATAAGTTCAAGGACTACAAGTGATGACATGGACCATAACCCACAGGCCCCAGGAACTGCCAAGAAGCAAGCACATTCTTGCTGAAGGAAAAACCCTGGAAGAAGTTACAATTTTAGCAACAGACGATCTTATAGGAGGTTACGCAAAACCTGAGAGTTGTGAAGGAACGATAGATGTTTGTTTGGCTTGCAGAATCCATGGATATATCCAAACTGGGTTCGTCGACAAGAAAAATTCTGCAATGCTTGTGAGGATGACCGAGTGTTAGAATGCGAGATTCGCTAAACCATATACAAGGTAATGATTTGGGTGCGGGATGGATTGATCACCATACCAACTTACTCTTATTGTTCGCCTTGCTATATGGGATGGTAAATCTGAGTGACTTACCTATGGTAGAGGGACGATCATCAAAACCTTGTTTGAACCTTAGAATGGTGTAAGTATATTTCCCCTGTACAAGGCACCTATTGACAATCGTAGGATATACGGTGAGGTTCAGCCAGACCCATTTCCTGCAGGAGAAACCATAATTGGATGACCGCCATGAGATATCGATAGTTGATTAGTATTGGCGCCAGACCCGTCAGCTAAGAAGATCCAGTCTCGGAATAACCTTACACTACTGGAATCAGGGATTTTGCCGTCTGCCAGTTCTTTGCCGTCCGCTAGCAGACGGCAAAGATGGTCTTTGCCATCAGCTACCAAAAAGCAGACAGCAAACAACTGGCAGACGACAAAGAAGGTCTTTGCCATGTGTCACTTCTTTGTCGTTTGCTGGCTGACGGCAAAGAATCTTTGCCATCAGCTGGCTGACGGCAAAGAGAGAGGTGGCCCCCACTAATGAGCCGATTAGAAAAAACTTAACGGCCCCCCTCTTTGCAAAAAAAAGCGGACGGCAAAGGCTAACTAACCTAACCTAACTAACGGCCGATCGAGCCCCCCTCCCCCCTCCCGTTACTCCTCTCTGTTTCTCTCCCTCTCTCCTCCCCGACGCCACGCCACCAGATCCACCCACCGCCGCCCCCGCCGCCCGGCGCCGCCCCCGCCCCCGCTTGCCCCGTCGCCCCACCACCCCGCCGTCCCCACCCCACCCGCCGACGCCCCGTCGCCCCACAATCCCACCGCCCGCCGCCGCCGCCGCCCCCGCTTGCCCCTTCGCCCCACCACCCCCGCCGCCCCACCCCACCTGCCGACACCCCGTCGCTCCACCAACTCGGCGCACCGGCGCCTCGGCGCGCCACCACATCGCCGGCCCACCCGCCCCACTGCCCCGACCGTCCCATTGCCCCGGCCCCGCCCCCGCTTGCCCCGTCGGCCCACCACCCCGCCGCCCCCACCCCACCCGCCGACGCCCCGTCGCTCCACCATCCGGCGCCCCGGCGCGCCACCACATCGCCGGCCCACCCGCCCCATTGCCCCGACCGTCCCATTACCCCAGCGCGCCACCACGTCGCCGGCCCACCCGCCCCACTGCCTCGACCGTCCCATTGCTCCGGTGAGTTATTTTTTTCTTTTTTTTTCTTTTTTTTCATTTTTTTGCTGTTTAATTGTTAGTGATAGATTTAGTGCTAGATATGTGTTATATAGTGTTAGTGTTAGAAGAAAAGAAGAAAAGAAGTAGAAGAAAAAAGAATATGTAGAAGAAAAGAAGAAGAAGAAGTAGAAGAAGAAGAAAAGAAGAAAAGAAAAACATCATATATAATTGTGTTGATCGGGTAGATTTAAATGTGAAGTTGTTTCATCGCTGCGAGGATTGGTGTTCGACGACCTCGCCGTGCGTTTGACGAGCTCTGCCCCTTCGTTCGTGGGTGAGCACAAATGACATGTCCTCCTCCCCCATTAATTATTTGCTCGTTCCCGTGTTCATGCCGACGAAACTTGATAGCTAGCTATATATGTGTCTTGAATCATCAGTATGCGTAACCAATATGTGTCTCCCGTTCGAAAGCATTATAGTTATAAATATGCATGCATTTGCATATTTATAACCTTGATTCTTTCGAATTGTCCAACGCTATCCATGGACAGCCCGAGTATGTGTAGATTGGGCTCGTTTTCCCATATGCTTTGCTCCGGATCCGACGCATAAATTTCTTCAGTGCCTACCCTGTTCTTCTTCGGGTACACATCCTCTATGTTTATTGCAGAGACGTGTATCAGGAGAACAGCGGGGAGGTGCTGCCAAAATTTTGCGTCGAATCCGGACCATAGCATGGGAAAATGAACCCAATCTACACATACTCGGGTGGGATTAGGACCTATCATTACCTATTAGAGTGTAGGTTGCATGGACGTAATAAAGTTGACAAAGTAGATCAACTGATGAATATATACATGGTGAATTATATATATATATTTGTTGTGTGTCTAGTAGCTCTGAAAGTCAAGATGAGTGATCATGCGTGGATGTATACCGGTCACACTGGTCAGAACAAATGGAGCGCTGAATGGTTCACAAAAACCAAGGGGTTTGTGCAAGTCGCATTTGCAAATGGCTAGAGGAAAACCTGGTGCCCCTTTTTCCGGTGCGGCAATTGGGAAAAGAGGACAGAGGATGAAATGGGCAAACACCTGCAGAAGAGTGATTTTAC
Source organism: Triticum aestivum (assembly GCF_018294505.1). Taxonomy (NCBI): domain Eukaryota; kingdom Viridiplantae; phylum Streptophyta; class Magnoliopsida; order Poales; family Poaceae; genus Triticum; species Triticum aestivum. The sequence continues at coordinate 178,721,010 of NC_057814.1, forward strand.
GCCCGATTATACGGTGTGGACATATCATGGTGAGTCTGCCCAACGTGACAGATCTGAGGTGGATCGTCGTCGCACCGACGAGCATGGTACCGGGATGGAAAACATGGTGCAAGACTATGATGATGCTCGGGATTCGGACGAGGAGATGGAGGAATCTGCAAAGGCCTTCAATGAAATGTTGGAGTCTTCGAAACGTCCGCTCCACGAGCACACTGAGCTTTGTCAGTTGGATGCCATCTCACAAGTAATGGCTCTGAAGGCTCAGTTCAACTTGGGCAGAGAATGCTACGACGCAATAATGACAGTATTTGGATGCTTTCTACCCAAAGGCCATGTAATGCCTGCAAACCTGTACCAGTCGGACAAAATCCTCCGTGCACTGAAGATGCCCTATGAGAAGATACATGCCTGTGAGAAAGGATGTGCCTTATTTAGGCTTGACTATGCGGACTTGAACTATTGTCCCATTTGCAAGTCTTCCAGGTATGTTGTGGTAGACAACGGTATGGGTGAGAAGACACAGACCAAAATCCCAGTTAGTGTTCTTCGGTATATGGCAATCGTACCAAGACTTCAACGTCTTTTCATGGTCGAAGAGACGGCCAGACAGGTGACATGGCACAAAACAGGCAAAAGAACAGAACTAGATGTAGATGGGAATCTGATGATGGTACACACATCGGATGGTGTTGCGTGGAAAAAGTTTGATGAATTACATGCTGACAAAGCGGCAGATCCGAGGCATCCTCGAGTCGGCATCAGCACAGATGGGTTCAGTGTGTTTGGTATGACGGCAGCCCAATACAGTTGTTGGCCCGTATTTGTCTTTCCACTCAATCTCCCCCCGGACAGATTATGCAAAGAAAGAACATTTTCCTGATGTTGATAATTCCAGGGCCCAACTATCCGGGGAAAAATATGAATGTGTACATGCAGCCGCTTAAGGACGAATTAAAAGAAGCCTGGGATAATGGGTTCAAGACATACGACGCCTATAGCAAATGGAACTTCATAATGCGTGTCTGGTACATGTACTCGACGCATGACTTGCCGGCGTATGCGCTATTCGTTGGCTGGTGTGTGCATGGAAGGTTCCCGTGCCCCACATGCAAGGGAGCTTTTGAGTTTCGTTGGCTTCATGCCGGTCGCAAGTTTTCTTGCTTCGACATGCATAGACAGTTCCTGGATCCTCGCCATAAGTTCAGGAAAGACAAGAAGAACTTCATCAGAGGTAGAGTTGTCAAAAACTCTGCACCACCTATGTTTACAGGCCAACAGACCCTGTATCGGTTAAACGCTCTCGAGCCAGATCCAGAGCGTCCAGGGTACTTCCAGGGGTATAATTCTAAGCACGCCTAGACTCACAAGACATGCTTATGGGATCTACCTTACTTCAAAGAGCTCCTTTGCCCACACAACATCGACGTGATGCACACTGAGAAGAATATCGTCGAGGCACTTTTTGGTACATTGTTCGGCATAAATGGGAAGTCAAAGGATAATACTAAGGCTAGAGTCGATCTGGAGGCGCTATGTGATAGGCCGTTACAAAACATGAAAGAACTGAAAGGAAAGCAGAACTGGACGAAGCCAAAGGCATGGTTCAATCTTGGAAGGCCAGCTATGAGGGAAATTATCTTGTGGGTGAAAATGCAGTCGATGTTCCCCGATGGGTATGCAGCGAATCTAAAGAGGGGAGCGAGTCTTGATAACTTGAAGATATTTGGTCTCAAGAGTCATGATTGGCACATATGGATTGAGCGGGTAATGCCGGTGATGTTGCGTGGCTTCATCCCTGAGGATGAATGGCTAGTACTGGCAGAACTCAGCTATTTCTTCAATGTTCTTTGTGCGAAAGATCTATCGCCTGGCGTGCTAGAAGAAATGGAAGAGTTGGCGCCGGAGTTGATCTGCAAGTTAGAGAAGATCTTTCCACCGGGCTTCTTTAATCCAATGCAGCATTTGATTTTGCATCTCCCGACCGAGGCAAGATTGGGGGGGGGCATGCAAAATCGTTGGTGCTACCCAACTGAGAGGATGCAGAAGACGCTTCGACAAAAATGTAAAAATAAACGTAGAATTGAAGCTTCGATGGCTGAGGCATTCATCACTGGGGAGGCGGCAAACTTCATGACAGCACACTACGAAGCCAAAAATCGTCATTTGCATAATCCGAAGCCTCGGTACAATGCTGACAAACCTCAAAAGGGTGGATCCAACCTCAGCCTACTCAAAGGGAATCTTGCACCAGCCAGTGTTTCAAAACTAGTATCTTTGGATAACGAAGAATGGCGGACCATTACGTTGTATATCTTCAACAACCTGACAGAAGTGCGGCCGTAGATCGAGTAAGTTCTCGGTACATTGTTTTGCAACTTCTATTTCCTTTGAACTGCTCTTATTCCCGGATATTTCATACAGTCGATACGTCGCCATATTCTCGTATGGAGCGGTAATCCAAAAGGATTCCGTCGAAGAGTATGAGCTTCTCGCAAAGCAAGGAGGCGGCTATCCCGGTTTCATCTCTTGGTTCAAACAAACGGTAATTTCTATTAAACCATTTCATTACATTCGCTAATTTCTGCCTAATGCAACAATCCTTTCGTATTAAACTTGTGGGCTAATGCAGAGTCTATGGACGCCCAATTGAGACAAGTCGCTAATGGTTTTGACTATAAGGTCCATTCATTTGACAAATACGACATCAACGGGTATCGCTTTCGTACCTATGGCAAAGAGCTATCTATGGCCGACCGAAAGTCTACAAATTGTTGTGTATCTGCTATCGGCGAAGGACGTACCGAGTATTATGGGAGAGTTGAAGCAATTTATGAACTTATATTCTATGGTGACAACCCATCGAATGTCGTACTCTTCAAATGTTATTGGTTTCAGCCGAAGGAGACTAGAAGGACTCATGAACATATAGGGCTAGTTGAAATCAAACAAAGCACTACTAGGAAAAGGCCTACTAGTGGCGCACCAGTTTTGCCTACTAATGGCGCACTACTGGTGCGCCACTAGTACCACGCCACTAGTATTTTTTACTAATGGCGGTATACTAATGGCCACGGTGCGCCATTACTATCTGACTTAGTAATGGCGCACCACATACAAGTGCGCCATTAGTAACAATTTTTTTTCAAATATTTTTTCAGGAATATTTTTTTCAAAAAAATTTCAAAAAAAAAGTTTCAAAATTTTTTTTGCAAATTTTTTTTCGTTTTTTTCTTAATCTCGGGTCACTATGGCTTAATCTCGGGTCAATATGCTTAATCTCAAGTCAAATAGCACTAAGTTGTCAAACTTCCTGGTAGGTCACCCATCCTCACACTACTCCAGCCCGAGCACGCTTAACTTCGCAGTTCTATACAACCCCAGCACCACCTCACTTAACAGCCACTTGTTGATATATCTATCAAATCAATCCTATTAAACCTTGTTGATGTCTAGGACTTTGTTCATATTCATGAGTATGATGAAATTTTGAAAAATATTTCAAACTTCCCTGTCATATTACGAATCATATTTTGAAAAAAATTCCAAAAAAAAATTCAAAACCAATATTTTTTCTGTTACTAGTGGCGCACCTAGCAAACGGTGCGCCACTAGTAAGTTTGAATTTTTTTGAATTTTTTTGCCTCTAGATCTTGAAAGCCCCGTATCTTTTTTTCTGTTGGGTTTTTGAGGATTTTGAAAATGTTTAACAAGGTTCCCCCTGTTAAATTCTTATGTAACTTTTCGAGTAGATGATTTTTCATATATAAAACTTTTTAATCCGAGTTCGTATGCAAAAGTTATGCCCATTTTACAAATTCCAGAGAGATTTTGCAAATAAAGTCGAAATTCATATTTGTAAATTTTCCCAACAACTAGACCACATATCACATGGCCAAGTTACTAATGGCGCACCGTGGGGGTGGTGCGCCATTAGTAGTCAACTAGTAATGGCGCACCACCCCCACCGTGCGCCATTAGTAGTTTTTTTAAAAAAAAATTGAAACAAAATTTCTAACAAAATTACTAATGGCGCACCGTGTGAGTGGTGCACCATTACTAGTTGGCGCACCATCCCACGGTGCGCCATTAGTAGTTTAAAAAATAAAAATAAAAAAATTTGAAAAAATTTTGAAACATAATTACTAATGGCGCACCGTGGGAGTGGTGCGCCATTATTAGTAATGGCGCACCACTCCCACGGTGCGCCATTAGTAGTTTTGAAAAAATTAATTTTTTTTTACTAATGGCGCACCGTGGATGTGGTGCGCCATTAGTATTTGCACACTAATGGCGCACCAACACATGGTGCGCCATTAGTATTTAGTAATGGCGCACCACATGTACAATGCGCCATTAGTGTCCATATTGGCTATACTCTACTAGGAAAAGGCCTACTAATGGCACACCTAATTTGGCCATTAATGGTGCATTAGTGGTGCGCCATTAGTGCCACGCCATTAGTATATTTTACTAATGGCGGACCACTGGTGCGCCATTAGTATATGCCATGGTGCGCCATTAGTATAGGCCACTGGTGCGCCATTAGTATAGGCCACGGTGCGCCATTAGTATTTTTGAATTTTGAAGGCGGGAAAATAGTAGTGGCGCACCGTCTAACCCCCACCGTGCGCCATTGCTATTTTTGAATTTTGAATTTGGATCTGGATCGCGATTTTTTTGCCCATTTGTTGCTCGTTCTTATGGCTCGTTTTTTTGCATGATATTATTTCAAATTTTGTTCCTGTTTTTGGATCTTGTACGTTCTTGGGCCGTGTTCTTTTGCCGGAGAGGAGTTCGCCGGAGAGGAGGAAGAGGAGGTCGCCGGAGAGGTGCTCGCCTACATCGCCGGAGAGGAGGAGGAGGTCGCCGGAGAGGAGTTCACCGGAGCATCGGAGAGGAGGAAGGAGAAACCATGAGGGGAGCTCACCGAAGAGGAGGGAGGAGGAGCTCACCGAAGAGGAGGGAGGAGGAGCTCACCGGAGAGGAGGGAGTAGGAGCTCACCGGAGAGGAGGGAGGAGGAGCTCACCGGAGAGGAGGGAGGAGGAGCTCACCGGAGAGGAGGGAGGAGGAGCTCACCAGAGAGGAGGGAGAAGGAGATGAAGTGGAGGAGAGGTGGAGTGGAGGAGAAGAATGAAGAGGTAAGGAGGAGAGGACACGCCCAGCCATATATACGGCATAGTAATGGCGCACCGTGGGCAGGTGCGCCATTACTATTTTTTTTATTTTTTTATTTATTTTGAATTTTGAAGGCGGGAAGATACTAATGGCGCACCATGGGCAGGTGCGCCATTAGTAACTTTTTTTATTTTTTTGATTTATTTTGAATTTTGAAGGCGGGAAGATAGTAATGGCGCACCATGGGCAGGTGCGCCATTAGTAACTTTTTTTATTTTATTTATTTATTTTGAATTTTTGAAGGCGGGAAGATAGTAATGGCGCACCATGGGCAGGTGCGCCATTAGTAAGTTTGATTTTTTTTTGATTTTTTTGCCTCTCCAGATCTTAAAAGCCCCGTATCTATTTTTCTGTTAGGTTTTTGAAGATTTTGAAAATGTTTAACGGGGTTCCAGAGAGATTTTTCATATAAAATTCGGATGTAACTTTTCGATTGGATGATTTTTCATATAAAATACTTTTTCATCCGAGTTCGTATGCAAAAGTTATGCCCATTTTAAGAAATTCCAGAGAGATTTTGCAAATAAAGTCGAAATTCATATTTGTTAATTTTCCCAACAACTAGACCACATATCACATGGGAAACTTGTTTTATTTTATTTTTTTGACATTTCCATCATTTCTTTTATTTTTTTTTAAACTGAAAAGGCGGTCCAAGGGGGGTGCATTCGGTGGAATGGGCCAAGTTACTAATGGCGCACCGTGGGGGTGGTGCGCCATTAGTAGTTCAACTAGTAATGGCGCACGGTGGGTGTGGTGCGCCATTAGTAGTTGAACTAGTAATGGCGCACCGTCCCACGGTGCGCCATTAGTAGTTTAAAAAATAAAAATAAAAAAAATTTGAAAAAAAATTTTGAAACATAATTACTAATGGCGCATCGTGGGATGGTGCGCCATTACTAGTTGAACTACTAATGGCGCACCATCCCACGGTGCGCCATTAGTAGTTTTGAAAAAATTAAAAAAATAATTTACTAATGGCGCACCGTGGATGTGGTGCGCCATTAGTATTTTCACACTAATGGCGCACCAACACATGGTGCGCCATTAGTATATAGTAATGGCGCACCACATGTCTGGTGCGCCATTAGTGGCCATATCATCTATAGCCCTTTTCCTAGTAGTGATAACTGTTTTTGTAGTAGTGAAGCACCCATTTAGATGTTCCTGATGTCTATATTACGGCTCAACAGGCGACCCAAGTATTCTATCTACCGTGGGCCTGCCAAACTAATCCAAATCTGAAAGGTTGGGATGTCGTTTATGAAGTGCCGCCACGTACTAGACTATCTCCCCAAAGGAAGAGGATTATGAACCTCACATTAACCCAGACACATATGAAGGAGAATTCTTCCAAGAGACACGTCTTTCCAAAAAGCGTTTCAAGAACCGCTATACTTCACCCCAAAACATTGAAGTAGACAGCGACAGTGAATCGGACATCAACCCAGAGGAGGAACAAGAAGAGCCGGAACAAGAAGAGGTTACTGCTGCGGATGACCTGTCAATGCTTGACCGATTATGTCAAGGTGGCCTTCCACATGTTGATGCCACTGAACCCTATGAGCCCGTCATTGATTATAGTGATGATGATGATTATGCATTTATTGATGATAGTGATCGAGATTATTAGTAGTGTCAGGTATATAATTTTTTTGTGTTGTACTTGATGATGATACACTTAAGTGATATACATATTATTATTCATGTCGGTATTTTTTTATGTTGTACTAATTTCGCTTACTCTTTGTCATGGCAGGTGTTGAAAGATGGTGGGCGCTGGTAAGTTTCTTCTAGTGTTTTGCTTAACAAATGCATAAAGACCTAGACTTAGCCTTATTTCCTCCAATATGCTTACCACAATGACCTAGAGTTAGCTTCTTTTCCTCCAAAATGACTTAATAAGCTTACTGTCCTCCAAAACCATCCATTTTACCTAAGTTAGCTCTAAAACGATCTATACTTAGCTTTGTTTCCTCCAAAATGACCTAAGTTACCTCTAGTATGCTTAGTTAACTAGGTTTGCTCAATAATAACATGTACTTAGTTTACTTATGTAAAAAATGGCATAATTAGCTTAGTTAGCTCATAAACAATCCATTTTACCTAAGTTAGCTCTAAAATGACCCATTATACCTTAGTTAGCTCATAAATGATCCATTTTGCCCAAGTTAGCTCTAAAATGACCCATTTAACCTAGACTAACTCCAAAATGATCCATTTTACCTATGTTAGCTCTAAAATGACCCATTTTACCTAGGTTAGCTCCAAAATGACCCATCTTACCAAGGTTAGCTCCAAAATGATGCATTTTACCCAAGTTAGCTATAAAATGACCCATTTACCTAGTTTAGCTCATAAACGATCCATTTCACCTAGGTTAGCTCACAAACGATCCATTTTACCTAGTTTAGCTACAAAATGACCCATCACACCTAGGTTAGCTCTAAAATGATGCATTTTACCAAAGTTAGCTCATAAACGATCTATTTCACCTAGGTTAGCTCATAAACGATCCATTTCACCTAACTTAGCTCAAAAACGATCCATTTCACCTAGGTTAGCTCCAAAATGACCCATCTTACCTAGGTTAGCTCTAAAATGATGCATTATACCTAAGTTAGCTCATAAACGATCTATTTCATCTAGGTTAGCTCATAAACGATCCATTTCAACTAAGTTAGCTCATAAATGATCCATTTCACCCAAGTTAGCTCATAAATGGCATATACTTCTTCTTCTAGTCACCTATTTCTAACTTTCTTATTTTCCTTTTTGCAGATTTCATTCACTTCACGGAAGCTAGCTTGCTATGATGGAGTGCTTGTTTTTTCTTTCATTCTCCTCTAGTATTCTTCTAGCTTGCTATGATGGAACTTGCTATCTTGATGAAACTTTGTGTTGTAATATGTATGGATGGAACAATGTGTATGTGCAACTTGCTATGTATGAATGGATGGAACTATATATGTATGCACGATGAAACTTATGTGCTGGATATGTCATATGTTTGCTGTTAAATAGCCCTGTGAAATATATATATATATATATATATATATATATATATATATATATATATATGTCATATATTTGTTGTGAAAATTGCTGGATTAAAAAAATAGAAAAAGCGTGGCTTCTTTGCCGTCAACCGCTGATGGCAAAGGCACGTTTGCCGTGCGCCGCGGACGGCAAAGAAGCCACGCGGCGGCCACCTGTGCTCCCTGGGAGCTGACCCATTTGGTCAGTTTGCCTACAGCGGCGGACGGCAAAGGCTTTGCCTACAATGGCAGACGGCAAAGGCTTGTCCCGCAGTGACGTCCAGCTGACGTCATTCGGCGGACGACAAAGGCCGGATGCTCTTTGCCGTCAGCGGCGGACGGCAAAGGCTGTCGTTAGCCGCCTAACGGACTAACAGCACATTCATTGCCGTCGGCTTTCTTTGCCGTCCGCCGCTGATGGCAAAGGCCCCTTTGCCGTCCGCTTCAGAAAGCAGACGGCAAAGAAGCTCTTTACCGTAGCCTACTTTGCCGGAGCCTTTTGCCGTCCACGGCAGACGACAAAGGCCTTTGCCATTTGCCATCCTTCCCTTTGCCGTCTGCCGTGGCAGACGGCAAAGTAGCTGATTCCTGTAGTGTTACCAGGATGAAAGGACAGAACAATTGAGGAAAAGGTTATGACGCTACCGGAAGAGCCAGAGAAGGAATTATCCTTAAGATCTGAGAAGACCGACACTGTCCGCAATAAGGATGGAGTATATGAGTTTCTTATGGAGCCGTAACAATGCTTTTAAGGGTGGTAGCACCCCAGACCCCTGTGATGATCGATGGATTTTGAGAAGGCCCCCAAAACCTAACCTATTTCTTGCTAGCCTCTCTGAATCTCGAGGACGAGATTCATTTCAAGGGTGGTAGGTTTGTAACATCCCAAAATTCTAAATTTTGGAATGTTATAATAAATAGATAGATTTGATTGTTTGTTTGATTGTTGTGTGATTGATTGACTGAAAGTGAGTGAATTTGAAACTTTTTGAAAGTTAAATGAGAGGGAATAAAAGGACTTTCCCAAACTTTCATTTTGCATTTATGATCTGTGGGAATTCAAATTCTTTTCAAATAAAAAAACCCTAGAGAGAAGATGACATGACTTCTTCCATTTATTTAAATGAAAAGGGTTGTGGAAAATATTTGAATTTCATTTGAAAATATTTCAAATTCAGAGACTTCAAGCAACCCAATGATTTTCAGGAGAGAAGATAAAATGACTTCTTCAAAATATATGAAATATGAGTTGGGAGTTTAAATAGATCAAATTTAAAGTCCTTTTGGAAATTATTTTCAATTTGGAGTTATTTGGGTTTTATTCAAATTATTTTTCTCCAAAAATAAAATATATCGAAAATAGGGTAAAATGATTCCCTACATCAGCAAATTGGAGAGGAATAAATTTGAAATCCTTTTGGTATTTTTGAAATGATTTTTATTGTATTTTATTAGAGCAGTAGCACTATTTGATTTATTTAAATTTGTGTGGATTTTATTTAACTTTAGGAAAATGTTCATCTTGTAGAAATTCTTTTTCTGAAAATTTTGATATATAATATGCCTATAGTATATTTGTGTCCTATTTCTTTGTGTGTCTTAAAAAAATCCCTTCCCGCCGACTGGGCCGGCCCAGCTAGCCCGCCAAGCCCAGCCCAACGCCGCGTCCCCGAGCTCTAGCCGGACTCCGCTGCGCGCACGCCATCGCCGCCGTGCCGCCGCCAGCCTCCTCACGCCCCAACCCCTCGCCGCCCTGCCCCACACTCCACCGCCGCCTTCGACCGTCGCCCGCGCCACCAGCGCACCCGCCGCCCCACGCCGCCTCTCCCCGTGCGCCTTGCCGTCATCCCCGACGACCGGAGCCGCCGACGCCGCCCCTCGCCGCACCCCGCCGTCGCCGTAGTTCATCGGCGCCGCCATCGGTTTTCTCGCCAGAAACCGCCCAAATCGATCGAACTGGTAAGAACCGCCCGGTCCATTTTTTTGGTTTTCGGTTTAGTAGTCGTTTTTCTAAAACCCCGTTTAGTATATTTAGAGAACGCTCGCTGGTTTAGCCTCTGGAGCGAACGAGTTCATAGTTTAGGGTTCAGGAGTGAACGTTCGTTGTTTAGATTTTTTTCTTTTTCTTTTTAATTTCGGCGAGGGACCTATATGTGATGATTCTATTTACAGATTAGTCCCTCATTTTCAAACGACCACATCTTTTTACTCGTTTATCCAAATTCAACGAAACCAATGCCCACTTCTTCGCTATGATCCCCTCTATCCAGTAAAACAACTTAAACATGTTTTGGAAATTTTAAATTTTGAATTAGACCAGATTTGAACTCAAACTTCCTTTGATCGTAACTTGAGTTTTATAATGCCGTTTCAGTTGATTCTTTTTGCAAATCGAAGCTCTTGACCTAAAATTTCTGATAAGGGCAAATTCACATAATTTTGGTAATGTTAGAAATTGTTTTATGTTGCAAGAGTTATTTGCTTGGTTTTGATGTTTTCCGAGTTATCTTTTTCGTTCTTTTCGATGTTTTGAGTGAGTGCTTATGTGTAGTTACTATTGCTTGCTCTCGATAGATTGAACGGAGTGTGACAAGTAGATCTATCATGAGTTTTGAGTGCGAATCATCTTCATCAACAGTACAGGCAAGTTCACACTTTGATCATACGTCTTACTACCCAGTTTTATTGCATTAGATCAATCGTCAAACAATTGCATGGTTAGGATCTGATTAATATGTGGGTTTTGGGAAGTAGTTGATGAGGTAGGATCCTATTGCCTGCATTCAAACCTTGGGAGTTACTTCTACGTTATGCTTATATTGCTATGCTCGTAGACGTGGATTGGGTTTGAGTGTATCCATGACAGATGTGAGATTGTTAATTAATGGTTCAACTTAAGGTGGCAACTTAAATACACATCTGGGTGGATTGAGGCACCTAGGGTATCCAGTGATTGCCTGTATTTTTTTGGAAATCCCGGGGTACCGTGTGATTCTCCTATGGACTGCCACCCAGGCTCAAAGGGATCATAATATTATTCATGCTAGAAACTTCCGTGTGCAGCCACAAGCTATTATGGGCTCTAGCATAGTTGATTAAGTCGTGTGAACTCTTACAGTGGTAGACTAGCAGATGTAGCCGATGTAGGTGTACCGGTCTACCCATCGTAAGGTGCTAACGCTTCTGAAACACTTTGTCTCGGTCATCCATTTCTCAAACACCATGTAGTGCGAGAAATCCAACGGAGGAGATTGAGTCTTGTGGGGAAAAGTGTGCAAACCTCTGCAGAGTGTACAAACTAATCATGATTAGCCGTGTCCCTGGTTATGGACATCTTGAGTATCTAGTTCTTGGATTATCATGTTGATCTCATCACTCTATAAAATTAATTTGTTTGGTTGCTAATGATTTACTTTTAATTGGGATTGAGAGGGGGTTTACCTTCTCAATGTTTTCAACAAACTTTGTAGTTAAATAAAATACATTCCTTTGCAGTAGGGAAAAACTGGCTTTTCGCAAAAACATTATAACCATAGAGCTTTTCCACCAGCCATATATGCATGTAGTGATAGTTATTATTCATCATTATGCTATGGTGTGAATTTGCCAGTACATTCAATGTACTGACCCTTTGTGGCTGCAACGTCTCATGTTGCAGGATTCTTACAACGAGTAAGTGATACGTTAGGGTTACGATTTCTACACTCAACCTTGCCGTTGGTGTTGATGGGAATCCACAACCTTGTTACTTCCGCTATTTGGATTGAGGTAATAGTATTTACGTTACTTTATACATGTGATTTACCTCTGTTATAAATCCTCGAGTACTCTGTGTGTCAGCATACCGATCCAGGGATGACACTTAAGCACAGAGACTTGACCGTCTGAGGTCGGGTCGCTACAATAGGCATCACGTCCGGGACAAGTAGACCGACTCCTGCCTGCATCTACTACTATTACTCCACACATCGACCGCTATCCAGCATGCATCTAGAGTATTAAGTTCATAAGAACAGAGTAACGCTTTAAGCAAGATGACATGATGTAGAGGGATAAACTCATGCAATATGATATAAACCCCATCTTGTTATCCTCGATGGCAACAATACAATACGTGCCTTGCTGCCCCTACTGTCACTGGGAAAGGACACCGCAAGATTGAACCCAAAGCTAAGCACTTCTCCCATTGCAAGAAAGATCAATCTAGTAGGCCCAACCAAACTGATAATTCGAAGAGACTTGCAAAGATAACCAATCATACATAAAAGAACTCAGAGAAGATTCAAATATTGTTCATAGATAAACTTGATCATAAACCCACAATTCATCGGTCTCAACAAACACACTGCAAAAGAAGATTACATCGAATAGATCTCCATGAGAGAGGGGGAGAACATTGTATTGAGATCCAAAAAGAGAGAAGAAGCCATCTAGCTAATAACTATGGACCCGAAGGTCTGAGGTAAACTACTCACACATCATCGGAGAGGCTATGGTGTTGATGTAGAAGCCCTGCGTGATCGATGCCCCCTCCGACGGAGCTCCGGAATAGGCCCCAAGATGGGATCTCACGGGTACAGAAGGTTGCGGCGGTGGAATTAGGTTTTTGGCTCCGTATCTGGTAGTTTGGGGGGTACGTAGGTATATATAGGAGGAAGGAGTACGTCGGTGGAGCAACAGGGGGCCCACGAGGGTGGAGGGCACACCGGGGGGGTAGGCGCGCCCCCTACCTCGTGCCCTCCTGGTTGATGTCTTGACGTAGGGTCCAAGTCCTCTGGATCACGTTCGTTTTGAAAATCACGTTCCCGAAGGTTTCATTCCATTTGGACTCCGTTTGATATTCTTTTTCTGCGAAACTCTGAAATAGGCAAAAAACAACAATTCTGGGCTGGGCCTCCGGTTAATAGGTTAGTCCCAAAAATAATATAAAAGTGTATAATAAAGCCCAATAATGTCCAAAACAGAATATAATATAGCATGGAGCAATCAAAAATTATAGATACGTTGGAGACGTATCACACAACTGACCCCGCAGTATGGATCGAGGATTTTATTCTCCATATCCATATGGCTCGAGGAGATTACCTCCACGCCATCAAATACCTCCCATTAAAACTCAAAGGACCAGCTCGACACTGGTTAAATAGCCTGCCTGAGAATTCCATCGGCAGCTAGGAGGACTTGGAAGAGGCTTTCTTCGATAACTTCCAAGGAACTTATGTCCGGCCACCGAATGCCGATGACTTAAGCCACATAGTTCAACAACCTGGAGAATCAGCCAGAAAATTCTGGACTAGGTTCCTAACCAAAAAGAACCAGATTGTTGACTGTCCGGACGCCGAGGCCTTAGTAGCCTTCAAACGCAGCATCCGTGACAAAGGGCTAGCACGCCACCTCGGCCAAGAGAAGCCGAAGTCTATGGCAGCCCTCACGGCACTCATGACCCACTTTTGCGCAGGAGAGGATAGTTGGCTGGCTCGTAGTAATAACACAGCCAGCGAGACAGGCCCCTCTGAGGCCAGGAATAACACTGGCAAGCTCCAGCGCAATAGACACAAACGCCAAAGCAATGACAACAACACCGATGAAACTACAGTTCACGCCGGATTCACTGGCTCCAAGTCCGGCCAACGGAAGAAGCCCTACAAAAGAAACAATGAAGGACCTTCCAGCCTGGACCGCATAATCGACCGTTCGTGCCAGATACACGGCACCCCAGACAAGCAAGCCAATCATACCAATAGGGATTGTTGGGTTTTCAAGCAGGCTGACAAGTTAAATGCCGAAAACAAAGAAAAGGGATCACAAAGTGAGGACGAGGACGAAGAGCCCCGGCAGCCGAACACTGGGGGGGGGCAGAAGAAATTTCCCCCTCAAGTCAAAATAGTGAACATTATATATGCTACACACATCCCCAAAAAGGAGCATAAGTGAGCGCTTAGGAACGTCTACGCGGTTGAGCCGGTCGCCCCAAAATTCAATCGTCGAGACCACCCAACTAGTATCCGCCACGGCGGTTCAGCCGCACTAGTCCTTGACCCAATTATTGATGGGTTCCACCTAACACGAGTCCTGATGGACGGTGGTAGTAGCCTCAACCTGCTCTATCAAGACACAGTGCAGAAGATGGGCATTGACCCATCACGAATCAAACCAACAAAGACTACCTTCAAAGGAGTCATACCAGGCATAGAGGCCCGTTGTACAGGCTCAATCACGCTGGAAGTGGTCTTCGGTTCTCCGGACAACTTCCGAAGCGAGGAGTTAATCTTCGACATCGTCCCCTTCCGCAACGGCTACCACGTACTGCTTGGACGAACAGCGTTTGCTAGATTCAATGCAGTGCCACACTATGCTTATCTCAAGCTCAAGATGCCCGGTCCACGCGGCATCATAACAGTCAATGGCAATACGGAATGCTCCCTCCGAACAGAGGAGCACACCGCCGCCCTAGCAGCAGAGATACAGAGCGGCCTTCTCAAGCAGCACCATAATGTGGCTGTCGAGCCCCTGGACATCATCAAGAGGCTCCGGACTACACTGCAGCAGGACAGCACGGCTCGTCAAGAGCTCGATTAGAAATTCGGCCTCCGTCCCAGTCCCGACGAAGTAGTGGCATTCGCACCACGTGTACATAACTACGCACTCAAAATCCCATGGACATCGACGGAGGCATAAGCTAACCCGGGATCTACAGTTCGGCTAGACCAACCCCGGACATACATACTTTCGCCTTTTCTTTTTATTGCAGAGTCCTTTTCCCATGGGCCTGCTGACCGGTCCCTTCGAAGGATCGACATATATAAGGAGGCAAGCAGCATAGGTGCATAGAGTAACCTCTATACGTCTTCTCGACGGTATTATATTTATTTCCCAGGACCCGCACGCTGCGCCCTCTTGAGTCCGGCATGTTAAATAGCCCGGAGGCTTATCGCACTATTTGTACAAGATACGCCTTGACGTATCCATCCAGTCATAATGAAAATGGTTTGCAGCCCAATTTCTATGGTTTTAGCCTCTTACTTCATTTTATTTCGTTCTGCTTATCGGCTGCATCATTATTCTTTTATACGTCTCATATTCGCCAGGGGCTACTTATCGCCCCACAACACGGCAGCAAAGACCGAACACTTCTTATATATATAAGTTCGGCACCCCGAATTTAGCATTATATGCATTGGCTCCGAATCATGTCTTTGGTCAATAGTTGGGTTGCCCGGCTCCTGTGCTTTCTACACTACGTTGCGCTCTATCTGCTAGGGTAGTAAAGGGAGAACTACTGCGATTGTGCCCTACCTTAGACCGGATGAGCACCTCAGTAGAGAAAGCCGAAAACTGACTGTCATGATATGGCGAGAGCCGGTCAGCTGTTCAAGGGTTATAAAATCGTTGGAGATTTTTTCCGCGTCACGCGACGGATCGGCACTTCCCGATCAAGATGCTGACAGCACCCTGGCTTGGACCAGGGGCTGCACACTTGCTTAGTTATAAAACTCCTATGGCTAAGTGAGGGCGTTTAAGCCGTACAGTCTGATTTCCTTGTTCGTTGCGCTAAACAACTACTCCAAAGGACCATATAATTGGATCAAGATTGTTTAGAATCCATCCCAAACACCTCCGTTCTACCTACGTGAGGGCAGAAGCCGACGACTGGCCAACCCTCAGATTACAAATAACACGGCCGGACAGGAGGAAACAATTTAAAGCATAATAAAATTATTTTACAAACACCGGCTTTGTTCCCATAATACAAGGCAAGGGCAAAATGAATACATCTATTCAAATACAATGTCCTGCGAACATTGCGCCGCCACAAGTCGATACCCCTCTATGACATGTGCGAAATATCGCTTGGGTGTACGGTGCTCCTTGCCCTCCGGCGGCCCGCTGGCAACTTCAACATCGTTCATCTTCGCCCACCACATCTTGCAGCGAGCGAAGGCTATACGGGCACCTTCAATACAGGCGGAGTGCTTGATGACGTCCAGCCACGGACACGCCTCCACCAGACACCTCACGAGTCCGATGTAGCTGCCGGGCATAGCTTGGGCTGGCCATAGCTGGATTGTCAAATCCTTCATGGCTAGTTCGGCCACCCTGTGCAGCTCCACCAGCTGCTTCAGCTGATCGGTGAAGGACACGGGATGCTCTGGCGTCGCGTACTGCGACCAGAATAGCTTCTCCGTAGAACCTCATCCTTTGGCACGGTAGAACTCCGCAGTGTCTGATACACTGCGTGGTAGATCAGCAAAAGCCCCTGGGGAACTCCGAACCCGGGTTAGTAAAAGGTATTGCTTCTCCGCATACTTGCTTTGCATCTTAAATGACTTACCCGCCGTGATCTTCTTGGCCTCCTGGATCTCCTGGAGGGCGGCATGGGCCTTGGTGAGTTCGGCCTCTTGAGCCGACGCAACATTCTCCAAGGTCTCACATTTTTTCACCGCATCTTGGAGCTCCTGTTGGATTTCTTTGACCCGGGCCTTCAGCTTCTTACGAGCGGCCTGCTGCTGGACAGCTTTTCCCTCGGCCTCGCCCAAGGCCTTCCTAAGGGCCTCGACCTCGGTCGCGGCTCCTGCACATATTACGATACTACAGTCAATATACATCGCCTACGCTTTTTGAACATACAGCAAGTCGTTATTTACCTTGCTTCTCCTGGAGCCGAACCCTAACCTCGCCGAGCTCATTCTCGGTCTACTCCAGCCTTTGCCTCAATTCAAAGACTTCGGCAGCATGCGAGGTTGCGGCCAACAGCGACGCCTGCTTATGCATACATGCTATGTTAGTCTCCTGCAATAGATCCTCTGTCCGGTTCTTCTCGCCGGACAGTGTCTCAGGGCCTACTGACTACAGGGGTTTTATTCTCTCAAAGTCACTTACCTCAAAACCTGTCAACAAGCTGCTGCAGATTTCGTTCAGTCCACTCTTGGTGGACTGAACCTTCTCAATCACCGCGCCCATAAGGACACGGTGCTTGTCCATAACGGGGGCGCCTCGTAGCGCCTCCATCAGGTTATCCGGCGCCCCTGGATGGAAAGGGACCACCGGCGGAAGCGGCGCACCCCCCTCCTTCAAAGGGGGCTGCTCGCCCGACTCCAGAGCCATATGGGTCTCCGGAATCGTATTCGGCGGAGGGCCGAACTGAATACGGCCCTCCTCGACAGTCTTCATGGGGATTGGCCCCTTCATGTGTCTGGCAGTGGAGGCCTCGCATTGTGGCGCCTCCCGGACAATGTCCTGGACTCCTCCCTTCGGAGCGGTCCTCCGGGACAACACTTCGCTGTCATCCCCAGCCCCGGGGGAGTAAGCGGGCGGTGGCGACTGGCTCGCCATCTCCGATGAAGCTGACGAACCTCCAGACAAGGATCGCTGGATTAGGTCGCGGGCCGGACTGCAACAGTACAGTTCACTACATCAAGATAATGGAAAGAAAGGACAGGATGTGTGCATGAGCGAGCCCTGTCACTTATGATGCGGCCTGGGGCTTAGTGCGGGGGCGTCGTTCCAGACTACTGTCAACGTCCCACGTGGTATTGACCGCTGGGACGCCCTTCCCCTTCTTGGGCGTCTCCGCCTCCAGATGCGCCGGAGCCGCCCTCTTCTTCTTCTTCTCCTCGGGAGGAGGGTTGTTCTCCTCCTCCTCTTCCTCCTCGTCATTGTCCTTAGGGATAGAGGAATGGGCCTCGTCGTCTTCGGATGTCGCGTCCGAAGTGCTCTTGCGACGGGGGCCACTCTTGGCCGCCTTGGCCTTCTTCTCCGGCGCCTTGTATGGCGCCGGCAGCAGCATCTCCGCTAGGCGCGGGATGACCGGTTCTTCGGGCAGTGGAGCCGGACACTGGATCCGCTTCGCCCTCTCCATCCAGTCCTGAAGGAGCCATAATAAAAGCTTAGACATCATCCTCGAAACAATAAGGTTGGGGATACGGCTGAAATAACGTACCTTGCTGGCGGGTGTGTACAATACTGACCACGGTCCGAATCCGTGACCGGTGGTTTCTCGTTGCGCTTGAAGAGCGACTTCCATGCACCTTCGTGCGTAGTCTCGAAGAGCCTCACCAGGGTCCGGTGCTTCTTCGGGTGGAACTCCCATAGCGGGCAGCTTCGGCGCTGGCACGTAAGGATCCGGCGAACCAACATCACCTGGATCACGTTGACGAGCTTAATGCTCTTCGTTACCATGCTTTGAACACGCGTTTGGCAGCATTATCAGCTCGTCAGGGGAACACCAATCCGGGCTCTTCTCGACCCAGGAGGTGAGTCGCATAGGAGCACCGGAGCGGAATTCGGCTGCCGTGGTCCAGGTGGTGCCGCGTGGTTCTGTGATGTAGAACCACTGCTTCTAGCACTCCTTTACTGTCTCCACAAAAATGCCTTTCGGCCAGGAGACGTTGGGCAGCTTGCTCGCCATGGCTCCTCCACACTCTACGTGCTGGCTGTCCACCACCTTCGGCATCACGTTGAAGACTTTGAGCCACAGCCCAAAGTGGGGTTGGATGCGGAGGAAGGCCTCGCACACGACGATGAACGTCGACATGTTGAGGAAGGAATTCGGGATCATGGAAATCTACCCCGTAATAATACCTCAGCCCGCGGACGAAAGGGTGAAGTGGAAACCCCAGACCGCGGACGAAATGAGGAAGGAATACTACCCTCTCGTTGGGCTCCGGCGTGGGGATGATTTGCCCCTCGGCCGGCACGCGGTGGGCGATCTCCTTCGCCAGATATCTGGCCGCTCGGAGCTCAGTAATGTCCTCCTTCTTGACGGAGGAAACCATCCACTTGCCCTGACCTCCAGATCCGGACATGGTTGCTTAAGTGGAAAGGAGACGAGAACTTGGGCGCTGGAGCTCGAGATCGGGAAGCCGGAGATAGAGAGAAAGCGTGAGAAGAGGAAGAGGGAATCCTTATCCTCTTATAAAGGCAACAAACATTAAACGCCTCCTCACTCGCCTTGAGATTCGCCCATTCCCAAGGGCTGTGCAAACGGCACGGTTTGGTTACCCATGCCCGCATTGATGAGAATCCCGCAATAAGGGGACACGATCTGTGCTTCGACAAGACATGCCAATAGCAACCGCGTCTCAAAACGTGGGATGGCAGAAGAAAAACGGTTTGAAATTATAACCGGACAGACGCGACGCCGTGTTGTAAAAAAGCTGTCGACAGATTAGATTCGTGCAAATATTATATTCTCTCTGCGGTTGTGTGTGGTGTATAACAGGTTCGGATACAATCATCACGTCCGAAGACTATCTTGGAGTTCGGGAAAAAGGGGAACCCGCCTTGCAATGCCGAAGACAATCTGCGCGCCCGACTCCTCGTCATTGAAGCCAGGTTCACGGGCTACTGAGGGAGTCCTGGACTAAGGGGTCCTCGGGCGTCCGGCCTGTTATCCATGGGCCGGACTGATGGGCTGTGAAGATGAGAAGGCCGAAGACTATACTCGTGTCCGGATTGGACTCTCCTTGGCGTGGAAGGCAAGCTAGACGACCGACTATGAAGATTCCTGTCAGGACCCCGATTGTAGGCCACACCGATCTAGCATCTAACACCTCATATCACTTTGCGGCCTCACGCACGGTATTCCCACGGGTGTCGCCTTACCATGGCCCCGCACTGTTTGCGCCTTTTGGCTCACGTATGTGATAGTGTCGCTAGCATCCATATGACAGAGAACCCGGGCCGACATGACTAGTCGTGAACCCAAAGTGGCACTAACTTACAGGGAAAGGCATACATGACCCAGCAACGAATGTGTCGGTCATCAGCGAGTGAATTCAGGCTGTAGCAACTGGGCTAGCAGGACTCCGGGAATCCGGGCTGTAGCAAGCTAACAGGACTCCGAAAGACACCGCGTGACATTTCCCCGAAGGGACAGACACAGGATCAAAGAATGACACATGCCGGCCAGTCTAAGTGTTCCGGAGCAGTAGTTCTGGGCTAGCAGGACTCCGGTAAACCGGGCTGTAGCAGACTACCATGGCTCAGTGGAAGCACCAGACTACATTTCCCCATAAGAGAGGCTACGAAGGATAGACAACTAGGTTGTCGGATCCCACACATACCAAGCATTTCAATCATACACAAAATATGCCCGATATGTGCAAGTACTACATGGCATCACAACAAGACTCTACGACTCAGAGTGTTTATTCATTAGGCTCCGAGGAGCCAAGTATTACAAACATGGTCTCATGACCAACATACAGAGCATACAAGCATCAAGCGGAAGCATAAACATGTCTGAGTACAGACAACTACAAACGAAAAAGGCTGAAAGCCTGATTGTCTACAAGAACCTCCCAAGGGTACAAGATCGTAGCTGAGGTATCAAGCTAAATGTCGAAGTCCACGGGGAACTACTAGCAAGACTGAAGTCTCTCTGCAAAACATAAAATAAGCAAACGTGAGTACAATGTACCCAGCAAGACTTACATCCGAACTATCTACATATGCATCGGTATCAACAAAAGGGGGATGGTTGAGTTTAACTGCAGCACGCCAGCTTTGACTCGGTGGCCATCCTGAACTACGACTGGAAGTAACTCTTTTGAGGTTGTGCACACGAGTCCACATATTCACCATATCAATACACCACTATGGATCCGCTTCCGTCTCCCTACGAGAAGGCCATCCATAGCACTCACGCTTATCTTGCGAGTTTTAGAGTATCCACTTTCACTTGTCTATGAACTGTTATAGGCAACCCAGAAGTCCTTTACCATGGACGCGGCTATTCGAATAGATCATTTATAACCCTGCAGGGGTGTACTTCTTCACACATGTTTCCACCACTTAGCGTTTGCACACGACATGTGGGCAGACTTCAAGCGAAATACGATGTGGGTGTAGACCACGACCTGACTAACCACACAAGTGTCTAGTCCAGGTTTATCGCCTATTCGGGTTCCATCCGCGAGGAGATCCGGCCGGGGTTTCGCTCATAGCCCCAAACGATGTGTGCAGGGTTCCCGAGACACCAAACGGGCGCCCAGTACAGCGTGCCACGGTGTCTACCGCATCATAGCCTACCCCTAGGGTCAGCGCTACGCACGTCCTCCAACACATATCCTACAAACACCAGAAACTAGTTGCAACTCCTGGACAGAGGACAGGGGCGGTTAATAAGTCGAGCGGGGTCATATTTCAGGTCCCAATGTGTGGTAGTAGCTGTTCATGGATCACAAACACAGAACTCAGTTCCTGAGGACGGTTTCAATGAGACAACCCACCATGTACTCCTACATGGCCTCTCACCGCTACCTTTACCAAATCGAGTTCACACACTTAGATCTCAACAGTAGAACATGTTCACACACCTCCAATTCATCCCCGATGAATCAGACCTAACTCAACTCTAAGCAGTAGCAGGCATGACAAACAAGCATGAATGAGTAGGCACATCAGGGCTCAAACAACTCCTACTCATGCTAGTGGGTTTCATCCATTTACTTGGGCAATGACAGGTCATGCAGAGGAAAAGGGGTTCAACTACCGCAGCATGTAATAGTTGAATCGTTGTTGTCCTAATGCAGTAAAAGAGAGCAGGAACGAGAGAGTGGGATTGTATCGGAATGAACAAGGGGGTTTCGCTTGCCTGGCACTTCTGAAGATAGCATTGAGTCTTCATGAGTGTCAACGATCGCAACGTCGGAACAACGTCTACCGAGGGGGAACAACACCGGCAAACAGAGAAGAAACACAATCAATCAATGCACAATATGATGCGTGATCATGCCATGGCGACATGCTGTGATTTGAGCTAATGCAGCTAAGAACAGAAGGGTCTGAGCTTATTTGAACAAAAGATTCAAATTCAAACTCAAACTATGAATTTATAAAGTGCATTATCATGTTTTGATATGAACAGCAAGGTTAAGTTGCTTTGTCATGCATGAGACCAGTACCAATGGATAGATTGGATTTTTCTGATCATTTTTCATATATAAATTATTTCATTTTGAGCTACGGTTGAATTACTATGATTTTTTGAAGTTTAGGCAATTTTCTGGATTTTCTAATTATTTAGAAATAAACTAATTCCAAAAAATGCATTACTGCGTCAGCACTACGTCAGCATGACGTAAGCGAGTCAACGTGGCAGCCCAGGTCAAACTGACCTGTGGGTCCTGCGTGTCAGTAGCTAAGCTAAACTAGCTTGGTTTAGTTAACCCTAATCTAGGTTAGTTAGCAGGGCAGCCCCACATGTCATGGACTCAGGGGGGTCAAACATTGGTCAAACAGGGTCAAACCCACTGGCGACTTGACGCCGGCGAGGCCAATTATGGCGGCGAGCCTCGGGTTTGCGTCTCCGGCGATGAAACGGCCGGTGGAGGGCATCTATGTGATGCGAACGCACGTCCGCATCGAGTAGTGGTGGTGGTTGGGCCTGGGGTGGCCGGAGTATTCGCCGGTGATGACCTCGGCGATTGCCGGAGCACGGGTGAGCTCGGGGTCGAGGCTAAGGCGGACGAGTCGGCACTTGGGAGGCATCTACGGGCCCTACGCGACGTGGCGAGGTCATTGGACAGGGCGGCTGAGCCATTGCGTGGCCGGAGCCACGTTGGCGGCGAGCTCAGGCGGCGGCGCGTGCGATGTGCTTGGTGCAGCGACTACGGCGAGTGGCAGAGAGAACGGAGACGGGGAGGATGGTCAGTGGCTCATGGCGGATGCAGTGAAGCAGACGGCGGGCTTGGAGGAGGTTAGAGCTTAGCGAGGCGGTGAGGGGGATCTCCGGCGACGGTAGTCGGGGACGAGCTCGGTGAGGCCAGAGGAGCGCGCCCGGCGACGAGTGGCAGAGCGAGGAGGTCGAGGACGTCATGGCGGAGCTCATGGACTGGTCGGGGAAGCAAGGGGGAGGCGGTGGACACAGCAGCAGCGAGCGGGAGCAACGGTGGCGCTCGGGCACGAGAGGGAGAGAGGACTAGAGGAGGGGAGAAGCACGCGAGAGAGGTCGAGCGGGTTCGGGCGTCTCCGTGGCGTCGTCTGGGCATGTCGGGGCAGCGGCGGGAAGGAGGACGTGGCACGGCGCGTGGTCGCGCGTGTCGGACACGCGCCTCTCGTCCTTCTAGCGAGAGGGGGGAGACGACTGGCAGAGCTGGTGGGCTGGGCCACCAGTTGGGCTGCCAGGTGGGCTGCTGCTACAGGTAAGAGGCCAGGTTAATTAGCTTCTCTCCCTCTCAGTTTTCTGTTAATGTTTTTCTATTTTTCTGTAACTTCTGGGCTTTATTAAAAATACCAAAATGTTTACAAAAATCCTAAAAATAATTGTGGGCTCTGTTTGGAATATTCCTAGCAACCCTCATTTAAGCTCAGAATTAATTTAGCATTTAAAATATTATATAGCATTTAAATGCCCAATTGCAAATAGCATCTGATTTAATTCAGTGACCTTATGTGTCCTAGAAAAATGTGCACCATTTTTGTTAGGGGTTCTAGACCAAGGCAAAGATGATGAACATTTTAGAAGGGCATTTCAGGTTCATTGAAAAAGTTTCCGTAAACCCTAGTTGGTTTAAGGGGGTGCTGGGGGTTTCTGTCATCCTCATTTCAACTTTTAGAAATTTTAGACATGATGCATGATTGCAGATGCAACTATTTCACTTAGGTATTCTAGGGCTGTGACAACTCACCCCCACTAAACAAGAATCTCGTCCCGAGATTCAAGACATGAGGTAAGAAGACAGAGGGACACAAGCTAACACAATCTTCACGATCCAGATGTCTTTCTCGAGGGTGTTGATTCATTAGATCACCTTGATCTCAACGTCTTGCTTTGAGAACTACATCCAACATGACAATGAGTAGAAAGGGAAATTTTGGAAGAATCAATCTTCCTGAGGTTCGAGCAACTTAGGATCATCTTAATGATCACAAGATCAACTCATGGAATGGGACATAGAAACATCTCTGGAGTTGAGAGGCAAAACATGCATCAGGAGAGACGGAAGAAACAATTGACGAGGGTTTCAAAGTAGCGAGGAAAAATTGCCATGATTCCATAACGGGGCACCTTAGGGAAGGTGACTCATAAAATTATCCCCTTAAGTGGCAAAAAGAATTACTTTTGATGCATAGATCATTGAAACTCTCTATACCAGCCTATGGAAAATCACAATCGATCATTTGAAGGAATTTGAAAGAATGGCATACTCAGCTTGGAAAGGAAACTAGAGTTATAAGACAACTCGGTAAACGGAAGGCACATTCCAATTGATACCGAGGATGTAACCTAGTGTCTGAGCATGCTCTCAAGAACTTGAGCATTTCCATATTCATCAAGGTTTTACCAACATCCGTGGCAAGGATCCCGGCAACACGACATACTACCTTGATGACTAGTGATGGATGATGCAGATACAAAGGAAGATAACAGCTTCTTAGACTTCCCCTTAGCGAGGCTAAGGAAACAGAATCAGGATGATCGACCGAGAGACATTTAGCACTCCGCTTCTAATGTTCTCCTTGATGTGCTAGCGTAATCCATTCATAGATATGGTTTGATATCTAGAACATCAAGTAAAAGGTCGGACTTCGGGAACACAAAAATCCATAAGGAACAACTATTGGAATAAATTCTATGAGATCCTTATGGGGAGGTGGCCAACTTTCTCAATCAAGATACTACAATAATAAGTCTTCCGGTTGGGTGTATTGGCCACAACATCCACCTTACTGGGTTACAGAGAGACCAAAATTATAGTTCTTGAGAAACGTTCCAACCATCATATCTACCTGAGATTCAGATCTGGTTAGTGTCAGGATAATCTAGACTCATCGGGCCTGGAAAGAAAAATGAAAGTTTGCAACACAAATCGACGAGATGACGTTGCGAGATTCTCGGGGGAATGAACTATGGTAGTAAGCTCCAAAACATGAGCCGGTTCTACTACAAGCATGTGAACATGCTGTCCTAGACAAGCATGGTCACCTGGTAGTCTTACAACGAAACTCTACCGAGTTTAGGGGGGAACCATCAACGAGGATATCGAAGTCCTTGCGTAAGTCTAGCTCTTAAGAAGAAACTTCTTCTCCTTAAACATATGAATCAGTGGCTTGGTGTGCTAGGGACACATATGGAATGGAGGTAGCGATCCTATCAAACCATAGAATACTTCGCACATGCATTACTAACTTGGGATGACTCCAAAGGAAGCAAAAACAAGCTTTCTCGAATCCACGGCGGCAACTTGCATCAGATGCACATGAATTAGAGGAAGTCACATCTTTCAGTCGGACATATGCTTCATGAACGGGACATGAGGGCAATGCTTATAAAGTTTCCAACACTAGTGTAATGTTCAACATGAATCATGGGGGAGAAAAAATGCTGCTGATGGGCTCAACAGCAACTCATCAGAATTTCCATATCACTGGACTTCCACCATCATGTGAACATGGTGATAGCATTGGTCAGACCAAAAGATGTAATGGTGTATGCTCGAGGGATCAACCACGAGTAAGACAACATTATGAACATCGTTGGTTCTGATTTGACTTGACGATAGCCCATACTCAAGTCAAAGTTTTGACAAGGCAATAGATCCAACAACTGATTGCGAGCAATCGATGGAGATATCATCTTTCTTCCACACACACACACACACAAAGATATCCCTTAACATCAACTAAGTCAGACAAGCTCTTATCTTCCAACTCTCCTAGTTGTTGTTTGGCTTAACCAACTAGCTCAGGGGTATCCCACACAGATTCTTGGAGAATGGGTGGTTTGGAGGAAAACCAACATGATCATGAACTCAACATAGCGGTCAGGTGACAACCTGGTAATACTTCCGAGAAGATATTCGGAACATCACGAACCACCGATATGTTACTAAGCTCGAGAACAATCTTGTAGCGACCAGACCTCAAACAGTCTATGCTGCTGTGCACCAGTGTCATCCCTGGATTAGTAATGCTGACACGCACAGTACAAATGGAGGATTTATAACAGAGTAGCAATCACACACTTATTACAATGAATATCTCAAAAGAGAATAAGTATGATAAATATGGCTTAAGGCCATCTAAAAACGATAACAGCGGAAGGCTTCGAAGATAAGTGAGTCCATCAACTCCAATGACATCAATGAGTATAAGACCACGACCTAAGGCACCTTACTCGTCGTCTAAAAAGTCTGCAACATGAAACGTTGCAGCCCGAAAACGGGCCAGCACATGGAATATGCTGGCAATATAACACATAGAGAATAATGAACATAATAATGCTATACTACATGCATATACGGCTGGTGGAAAGCTCTATGGTTACGGTTTTGCGAAAAGCCAATTTTTCCCTACTGCAAAGGAATAAATTTTATTTAACTATCATGGTGGTTGTTAAACATTGAGAAGGTACCTCCAACTCAATCCCAATTAAGTGTCATCATTAACCCAACAAAATTAATTAAAGTAACATGGTGATGAGATTCACATGATAATCCAGGTACTAGATACTCAAGTTGTCCATAACCGGGGACACGGCTAACCATGATTAGTTTGTACACTCTGCAGAGGTTTGCGCACTTTTCCCCACAAGACTCGATCGCCTCCGCTTGATTCTCGCACTGCATGATGTTTGAGAAACGGATGACCGAGACACAGTCTTTCAGAAGCGTTAACTCTCTACTCCGGGTAGACCGTACCACCTACATCCCCTACATCTGCTAGTCTACCTCTTCAAGAGCTCACACAACTTAATCAACTATGCTAGAGCCCATAATAGCTTGTGGCTGCACACGGAAGTTTCTAGCATGAAAAATCTCATGATCCCTTTTAGCCTGGGTGGCGGTCCATAGGATGATCACACGGGTACCCCGGGATATCCAATAAAAAAAACAGGCAGCACTGGGTTCCCCAGGTGCCTCAATCCACCCAGATGTGAGTTTTAGTTGCCACCTTAAGTAAACCATTATTAACAATCTCACATCTGTCATGAATATCTCTCAAACCCAATCCACGTCTACGAGCATAGCATGGCAATATAAGCAACGTAGAAGTAACTCCCAAGGGTTTGATAATAAAACAGGGCAATAGGTTCTACCTCAACTACTTCCCAATACCCACAATTTTAATTAGATCCTAATCATGCAATGTTTGAGGATTGATCTAATGCAATAAAAACTGGGTACGGAAAAGTATGATCAAAGTGTTACTTGCCTTGCTGATGATCCGCGAAACCTAGAGATTCGAAGCAACAAGCGGCGCACTCCGGGTACTCTATCGCAAACAAACAAGCAAACAATAAGTACTCATCTAATGCACAGGTAAAACTCGAATAAAAGATACAACCAGAAAGTTCAACTTAAGAACTCCGGTTTGCAAAAAGAATCAAATCGAACGAAGCAACGAAAGTCAAACGGCGAAAGAAACAAGCTTCGTTTACTAATCTGGATCTAGGTCAAATTTTACAGTAGCAAAAACTTGTTTGAGTAGGTTAAACGGAAAGAGAATTTCGAGGCGGAACTCTAGGCGCTTGAATCGCCTGATTCCGATAAACGAGCGAAAAGTTAAACGAAAACGAAGATCCGATCAGGAATCGAGATCTGGAAGATCGCGGAAAAATCCGACGAAAAAGAAAACTGACGAACGAACGTTCGTTAACAGCGAAAATCCGACGAACACGTTCGTGAAAACGAACGGGTCGGTGAACGTTCACTAAATAATAAAACCGAAAAAATAAACCGATCTAGGGTTTAGAAAAAAAACGAACGGTTTTTTTTAGAAAACCAGCAAACGGCGGCGGCTCGGTACCTCTTCGGGACGGGCTCCGGCGTGGTCGGCGAGGCTCCGGCGGGGGCTCGGCGAGGGCGG
>NC_057814.1:178749527-178762009 GCF_018294505.1 Triticum aestivum
AACTCGGGCGCGGCGACGGCTGCGTGCGCGCGAGGGAGACGAGGGAGGTGGGCCGGCCGGCTCGGCTGGGCCTCGGCCCGGTCGGGCGCGGTGGGTTTTTTTTAAAAAAAATATTCCGCCGAAATCAAAAAAAGTTCGCAGAAAAATAAATAAAAATCCAAAAAATGATAAAACAAATTTTCCCCGTCTAATTAAAATAATTAGAACAAGGTGAACATTTTTTTGACACAAAAATGCAGTTTTGAAAACGTGCAATTTCTTTTTAATGCAATTAAAATTGCAAATAAAGTCCGAGTAAAATCCAATATATGATTTTAATATTTTTCCTCCAATATTTCAATTGTTTTGGAGAAGTCATATTTTCTCCTCTCATTTATTTTAATGTGAAATATTTTTCCGGAGAGAAAATATATAAAACCAAAATCCTCGTTTTATTATTTGATGAAAATCAAATATGAAAAATCGGGAAAATCCCCAACTCTCTCCGAGGGTCCTTGAGTTGCTTAGGATTTATCGTGGATTTGCCAAAATGCAATAAAATATGCTATGCAATGATGATCTAATGTATAACATTCCAAATTGAAAATTTGGGATGTTACAAACCTACCCCCCTTAAGATGAATCTCGCCCTCGAGATTCGGGTTGGCTAGAAAATAGGTGAGAGTGGTCCTTCTGTAGATCTTCCTCTCGCTCCCAGGTGGCTTCATCTTCCGTATGGTGACTCCACTGGACTTTGCAAAACTTGATAACCTTACTGCGGGTAACTCGGCTGGCATATTCAAGAATCCTTACGGGTTTCTCCTCATAGGTCAAATCACTTTCCAGCTGAATCGCTTCCAGTGGCACTGTATCTCTCAGTGGTATCTCAGCCATCTCTGCGTGGCACTTCTTCAACTGGGAAATGTGAAATACATCATGAACTCCTGACAATCCTTCAGGCAATTCCAGCTTGTAGGCAACTTCTCCCATATGTTCCAAAACTCTGTATGGTCCAATAAAATGGGGTGCTAGCTTTCCCTTAACTCCAAAGCGCTTCACTCCTCGAAGTGGCGATACTCGCAGATAAACTCTGTCTCCGACTTCGTGAACTGTCTCCTTACGTTTTGAATCCGCATAACTCTTCTGCCTGGACTGGGCTACCTGAGCCTATCGCGAATCAATCTCACTTTCTGTTCAGACTCCTTAATCAAATCTGGTCCAAACAACTGACGGTCTCCAACTTTGTCCCATAACAACGGTGTTCTACACCTACTTCCGTACAAAGCTTCGAAAGGGGCCATCTTCAAACTGGTTTGATAACTGTTGTTGTAAGAAAACTCTGCATATGGCAAATTGTCGTCCCAACTAGATCCATAATCTAGTGCACAAGCTCTCAACATGTCCTCCAAAATCTGATTGACTCTCTCGGTCTGTCCATCTGTCTGTGGGTGAAAGGGTGTACTAAATTCTAGCCTGGTTCCCAATGTTTCATGTAACTGCTTCCAAAACTTCGAGGTAAACTGGGTTCCTCTGTCTGATACAATGGTCCTCGGAACTCCATGCAAACATACGATCCTGGTCATGTATATCTTTGCCAACTTAGCACTGGTGTAAGTGGTCTTCACTGGAATGAAATGAGCTACTTTCGTCAAACGGTCGACTACAACCCATATTGAGTCATAGCCTCAACAAGTCCTGGGCAATCCTGTGATAAAATCCATGCCTATTTTATCCCACTTCCATTCGGGTATCGGCAATGGTTGTAGCAATCCTGCTGGCTTCTGATGTTCTGCCTTCACTCTCTGACATACATCACAAACTGCTACATACTCCGCAATATCCTTCTTCATTCCGGTCCGACAAAAAGTATCCTTCAAATCCAAATACATCTTGGTATTTCCTGGGTGAATGGAATACGGTGAATCATGGGCCTCTTGCAAAATCAACTTCCTGACCTCCGGATCTTTGGGTACATAAACGCGGTCCTCAAACCATAAGGTATCGTGCTCATCCTCACGAAATCCCTTGGCTTTTCCTTTGCTCATCTTTTCCTTTATCTCATCAATCTCCTTGTCTGTCTTCTGAGCTTCTCTGATCTTTTCCATCAAGGTAGACTGAATCTCCAATGTTGCTAAATAGCCTCTTGGGACTATCTCCAAACATAGCTCGCGAAGGTCCTCGGCTAACTCCTGAGGTAACTCTCCTGTCATGAGGGTGTTGACATGGCTCTTGCGGCTCAACGCATCTGCTACTACGTTAGCCTTCCCTGGGTGATAATGCAATCTCATATCATAGTCCTTAATAAGCTCCAACCATCTCCTCTGTCTGAGATTTAACTCTTTCTGCGTGAAAATGTACTTCAAACTCTTGTGATCCGTGTACACCTCACAATGGTTTCTGATGAGAAAATGTCTCCATGTCTTCAACGCATGCACTACGGCTGCCAATTCCAAATCATGTGTGGCATAATTCTTCTCATGGGGTTTAAGTTGTCGTGAAGCATATGACACAACTCTTCCTTCGTGCATAAGCACTGCTCCAAGTCCTCGACGAGAAGCGTCGCAATAAACTTCATAATCCTTGCGTTGATCTGGCAGAATCAACACTGGTGATGTAACCAATCGTTTCTTCAACTGTTGGAAACTAGCTTCACATTCCTCGGTCCAATTGAATTTGGTGTCCTTCTTTAATAGCTCAGTCATGGGTTTTGCAATCTTTGAGAAATTCTCAATAAACCTCCGGTAGTATCCTGCAAGTCCAAGGAAACTCCGGATCTCTCCAACTGACGTGGGTGATTCCCAACTTGTTACCCTCTCAACTATGGCGGGGTCTACTGCTATTCCTTCTCCAGATATAACATGTCCGAGGAATCCAACTTCCTTCAGCCAAAATTCACATTTGCTGAACTTGGCGTATAACTGATGTTCTCTGAGCTTCTCAAGTACCAAACGCAAATGCTCCTTATGCTCTTCTTCATTCTTGGAAAAGACTAAAATATCGTCTATGAACACCACGACGAACTTATCCAAAAACTCCATAAACACTTTGTTCATCAGGTTCATGAAATAGGCAGGTGCGTTAGTCAGACCGAATGACATAACGGTATACTCATATAGCCCATATCTGGTGGTAAAGGCCGTCTTAGGTATATCCTGCTCTCGAATCTTTAACTGATGGTATCCTGATCGTAGATTGATCTTGGAAAATACTTTAGCTCCTTGTAAGCGGTCAAACAAATCATTGATCATCGGCAGTGGGTACTTGTTCTTGATGGTCACTTCATTCAATCCACGGTAATCAACAACCATCCTCAACGATCCATCTTTCTTCTCCACTAGAAGTACGGGCGATCCCCAAGGTGACGAACTTGGGCGAATATAGCCTTTATCCAATAACTCCTTAATCTGCTTCTTAATTTCCTCCAAATCTTTTGCGGGCATCCTGTACGGTCTCTTAGATATTGGCCCTGTGCCTGTCAAAAGTTCAATCAGAAACTCAATGTCTCTATCCGGTGGCATGCCTGGCAACTCTTCTGGAAATACATCCGGGTAATCCTTCACCACTGGCACTTCCTCCTGTACAACTCCTGATAAGGAATTCACTTAAGTCCTCTTCGGCACATGCCGGGATACATACTTAATCCTTCTTCCTTCTGGGGTGGTAAGCATAATCGACTTACTGGCACAATCGATGTTCCATCCATACTTTGATAACCAATCCGTGCCTAATATCACATCCAATCCTTGCGATTCCAATATTATTAGGCCTGAGGGAAACAGATAGTTACCAATCCTTAATGGTAACCGTTCACACCATAAACTAGCCATATACTCTGCTCCTGGCGAGGTTACTAACATGGGTGACCTAAGGGCTTGGGTTGGCAGTTTATAGTTATCCACAAATCCCCTTGATATGTATGAATGCGATGCGCTCGTATCAAAAAGAACGAGTGCAGTAAATGACTTAACCATAAACTTACCTATTACTGCATCAGGCTGTGCTTCAACCTCTTCCATGCTCACGTGGTTCACATGTCCTTTATTGAAAGGGTTCGGCTTCTTCCCAGAGCTTCCATTGCCATTTCCATTCTGGGCTTCAGGACAATCATTTGCATAGTGTCCAGTCTTCTGGCACTTGAAACAATTAATGTGGCTTAGATCCCTCTTGGCTGGGGTAGATGGGTTGGTGCGGTTCTGTCCGTTGCTTCCTCCATTCCCATTACCATTCTTGGAGCCATTATGGTTGTGCGAACTACTTCCTCCATGGGTATGTTGAAACTGCCCTCCTGGTTTCGGGGAAAAACGTGGCTTCTGCTGAGCTCCAGAATTGTACTTCCCTTGTCCATACTTCCTCTTACGGTTTTCAATCTGCTGCTGCTTCCCTTCAATCATGAGTGCTCTATCTACCAACTCCTGGTAGTTGTTGAAGGTTGCTACCATTAGCTGTATGCTCAGCTCATCATTCAATCCTTCCAAAAACTTCTCCTGCTTGGCTGCATCTGTAGCAACGTCATCTGGTGCATAACGTGCTAACTTACTGAAATCCTCCACATACTGGCCTACGGTGCGTCCTCCTTGGCGTAGGTTGCGAAACTCACGCTTCTTCATAGCCATAGCTCCTACTGAAACATGAGCTGTACGGAAAGCTTGCTGAAACTGGTCCCATGTGACAGTGTCAATAGGGTGTGTGGCTGTGTCCTTCTCCCACCATGATGCTGCGGGTCCATCAAGCTGATGTGCGGCAAAACGCACTCTTTCCGCATATGTGCATCCTGCAGTGGCCAACTCCCTTCCAACTTTGCGGAGCCAATCATCTGCAACAATCGGCTCGGTGCTGCTGGAAAACACCGGCGGATTTAGCCTCAAGAAATGGGCTAAGTGATCAACAGGTGGAGGTGGTGGGTTGTTGTTGTTGTTGCCTTGGTTCTGTACCAATACTTGCATCAGGGCATTCTGTTGCTGAATCAACTGAGTGATCTCTGGTGGGAAAACAAATCCGGTGTCGCGCCTCGGAGGCATCTGATAGGTTAGAAAAGATGAGAGTTAAGAATAGAATGGGGTCTAGAGAGAAAACACTACCCATATGCTCATGAGTCAAACACAATCAATATCACTCAATAAATCCAAACAAGGCATACAATCGATCTACCCAGCATTACAAAAGTGCTCGAACTATACTATATAAATGGGGGGAAACTACTACTGTTATGGTGGTCTACTAGAAATTCTGATCAGTTGAAGACTCCATGATATCTGCTCCAGCTTCATCAACAAAGTCATCTTCACTGGGGTCCGAGTCGGTGTCGTCGATGATGATGTAGTTATCCGGGCAAGTGCATTCATCATCTTCTGCTTTTGGCACTGGATTTCCCATGAATACTCCAATCTTCTTCTCCAGGTCGTTATTCTTCCCTACTAGCGCGACGATTTCCTCCAAATAATCCTCGCGTGTAGCCTTGAGTTCTTCCTCCAGCTCCTTGATCTTCGTCAACGCCTTCTTCAGCTCTATCTTGTCTGAGCACATATGGTTCTCCTGGCGACGAATGTGTTGGTTTTGCTCCTGGATGAAAGCTGCAATTGATCCATTCTTCTTGGTGCTGATCATCTCCCATTGCTCGTCTCGGCATCCACAAATCTGATAAATAGTATCCTTAAGCTCCCTGTAGTAGACTTCTCCAATGCGTCCCATAGCGATGTGGGCTGCCATGCTCTTCCCTAAACTCCAGGTTGGTGCTTCAAAAGCCAATCTTATAGGTTCAGTAACTGGTGCAAACGTCCTTCCTGGAATTTGAACTTGAATCTTCCAGCTCTCCTCTTCAGGTAATGTGGCGTTGTAGGTTCCGGTGATGCTTGGTATTCCTATGTTCAAGTACTTAGTGACTTCCTTCAAGTGACGTCCAAAAGGCGTATCTTCATCTGGTTGCATGAACTTGCTCCTTGCATCCGCCATTCCTAAAAGAGTAGAAGGTGGAGAGGGGTCAGAAATGAGAAGAGAGAAGTGTTCTAGGGTTTAAGCTTACTGGTCGTGTCCTACAGTCAGCGTGTGCTCTGATACCACCTTTGTAGCGACCAGACCTCAAACAGTCTGTGCTGCTGTGCACCAGTGTCATCCCTGGATCAGTAAGGCTGACACACAAAGTACAAATGGAGGATTTATAACAGAGTAGCAATCACACACTTATTACAATGAATATCTCAAAAGAGAATAAGTATGATAAATATGGCTTAAGGCCATCTAAAAACGATAATAGCGGAAGGCTTCGAAGATAAGTGAGTCCATCAACTCCAACGGCATCACTGAGTATAAGACCACGACCTAAGGCACCTTACTCGTCGTCTGAAAAGTCTGCAACATGAAACGTTGCAGCCCGTAAACGGGTCAGCACATGGAATATGCTGGCAATATAACACATAGAGAATAATGAACATAATAATGCTATACTACATGCATATATGGCTGGTGGAAAGCTCTATGGTTACGGTTTTGCGAAAAGCCAATTTTTCCCTACTGCAAAGGAATAAATTTTATTTAACTATCATGGTGGTTGTTAAACATTGAGAAGGTACCTCCAACTCAATCCCAATTAAGTGTCATCATTAACCCAACAAAATTAATTAAAGTAACATGATGATGAGATTCACATGATAATCCAGGTACTAGATATTCAAATTGTCCATAACCGGGGACACGGCTAACCATGATTAGTTTGTACACTCTGCAGAGGTTTGCGCACTTTTCCCCACAAGACTCCATCGCCTCCGCTTGATTCTCGCACTGCATGATGTTTGAGAAACGGATGACCGAGACACAGTCTTTCAGAAGCGTTAACTCTCTACTCCGGGTAGACCGTACCACCAACATCCCCTACATCTGCTAGTCTACCTCTTCAAGAGCTCACACAACTTACTCAACTATGCTAGAGCCCATAATAGCTTGTCGCTGCACACGGAAGTTTCTAGCATGAAAAATCTCATGATCCCTTTGAGCCTGGGTGGCGGTCCATAGGATGATCACACGGGTACCCCGGGATATCCAATAAAAAAACAGGTAGCACTGGGTTCCTCAGGTGCCTCAATCCACCCAGATGTGAGTTTTAGTTGCCACCTTAAGTAAACCATTGTTAACAATCTCACATCTGTCATGAATATCTCTCAAACCCAATCCACGTCTACGAGCATAGAATGGCAATATAAGCAACATAGAAGTAACTCCGAAGGGTTTGATAATAAAACAGGGCAATAGGTTCTACCTCAACTACTTCCCAATACCCACAATTTTAATTAGATCCTAATCATGCAATGTTTGAGGATTGATCTAATGCAATAAAAACTGGGTATGGAAAAGTATGATCAAAGTGTTACTTGCCTTGCTGATGATCCGCGAAACCTAGAGATTCGAAGTAACAAGCGGCGCACTCCGGGTACTCTATCGCAAACAAAAAAGCAAACAATAAGTACTCATCTAATGCACAGGTAAAACTCGAATAAAAGATACAACCAGAAAGTTCAACTTAAGAACTCCGGTTTGCAAAAAGAATCAAATCGAACGAAGCAACGAAAGTCAAACGGCGAAAGAAACAAACTTTGTTTACTAATCTGGATCTAGGTCAAATTTTACAGTAGCAAAAACTTGTTTGAGTAGGTTAAACGGAAAGAGAATTTCGAGAGGAAACTCTAGGCGCTTGAATCGCCTGATTCCGATAAACGAGCGAAAAGTTAAACGAAAACGAAGATCCGATCAGGAATCGGGATCTGGAAAATCACGGAAAAATCCGACGAAAAAGAAAACTAGAATAGTGATTCGATAACCAACACGCTAAGAATGATATTAATGTCCATTAACTAGCAAGCAACACGGTTGCTGGGAGTATTAATTTCACCCATCATGGTTCACTTGTCGGCATTCCGGTTGCAACAACACGGAACCGAGGAGCGAACGATGATGGCGAGAAGTATCACTGTAATAAGAATTGATAAGAGTTGGTGCAATTATCATGACATTCCTGACATCAAGAGGGCAATACTTCATGATAGAACAGAATCAAAAGCTGGATTGGCATTTGTTCTGCGGAATACAACTACTTTGACCCAATTCTACATATGGATGAGGTACTGGAGTTTGTTTCTCCTAGTCATTCCGGAATAGAATGGCTTAACGGACCACAAGAATAATAGGCATCGATAACACGAATGCACAACTAGTCCTGACTATCAATTGATAGACAAAGGTCAGAATACCACTAAAGAGAGACAACTCAAAGGAACATAGGTTTTTCTGAGTTGTGGATGCATAGATTAGTATCTCGAGCGAAGCTCAACATTTCTTCCGGGTAACCCATGCGGAAGGGTAGGATTGGCAGAGTCACAATATGAATGGAGTACTCCTCAAGAGCACCCTGGTTGTATTCTTTTGGTTCAAAGGAACTTCTGCCATGATGGTTCATGGTATTGGAAGAATGAGATACCACGGACCTTGAAGACTATCACGGGATGCTTTCGAGAATGGTGGCCAGAATCATCACACCGGGAACACAAAACATGGCTAGATTACTAGGTGACTCCCCAAAACACCTAGGGTCATAATAATAGCTCCAACATATATGTCGAGGCAACAGAGTACCTCAACTCACCGATTAGTGTGATTAATCTGGCCCAAATGGACATCAGGAACATGGAGGAATGATTGCAAGTGCATCAGACTATCTAGAAACCTGGGATGACTCGGACAGCATAACAGCTGTAAATGCTCAGAGAAAGATTTGAGACATCCTTCAAAATAGTGGCATGACCACTCAGCATCACAATATCAAGGTTCTGAGGCCAGCTATGAGCATACGGAAATGGTAGAAACTGAACTGAGACTTGAATCCAACAATCCTATAAGTCTCTATCATAGTAACTCGTCATCCTGATAGATAGATGAGAAGGCCTAGTTCTTAATCCCTGTAGAAAAGAAGAGGTTGACTCAGATCAAAAGGGCATAAGGTAAAGGAGTAAAAAGAGCCTTACGTTCCCTTCCACAATCAATTCCCTTATATAACTAAAGCATTTCCAGACTCAACTTCGACCAGTTTGGCATGGTAATCCTACAGGCAGTCAGGCTCTGATACCAAAGCTGTCAGGACCCCAATTCTAGGCCACACCGATCTGGCATGTAACACCTCATATCACTTTGCGGCCTCACGCACGGTATTCCCACGGGTGTCGCCTTACCATGGCCCGGGACCGTTTGCGCCTTTTGGCTCACGTATATGATAGTGTCACTAGCATCCATATGACAGAGAACCCGGGCCGACATGACTAGTCATGAACCCAAAGTGGCACTAACTTATAGGGACAGGCATACATGACCCAGCAACCAACGTGTCGGTCATCAGCGAGTGAATTCGGGCTGTAGCAACTGGGCTAGCAGGACACCGGGAATCCGGGCTGTAGCGGGCTAACAGGACTCCAAAAGACACCGAGTGACATTTCCCCGAAGGGACAGACACAGGATCGAAGAAGGACACATGCCGACCAGTCTAAGTGTTCCGGAGCAGTAGTGCTGGGCTAGCAGGACTCCGGTAAACCGAGCTGTAGCAGACTACCATGGCTCAGTGGAAGCACCAGACTACATTTCCCCATAAGAGGGGCTACCAAGGATAGACAACTAGGTTGTCGGATCCCACACATACCAAGCATTTCAATCATACACACAATATGCCCGATATGTGCAAATACAACATGGCATCACAACAAGACTCTACGACTTAGAGTGTTTATTCATTAGGCTCCGAGGAGCCAAGTATTACAAACATGGTCTCATGACCAACATACAGAGCATAAAAGCATCAAGCGGAAGCATAAACATGTCTAAGTACAGATAACTACAAACGAAAAAGGCTGAAAGCCTGACTATATACAAGACCCTCCCAAGGGTACAAGATCGTAGCTGAGGTATCAAGCTAAATGTCGAAGTCCACGCGGAACTACTAGCGAGACTGAAGTCTCTCTGCAAAACATAAAATAAGAAAACGTGAGTACAAATGTACCCAGCATGACTTACATCAGAACTATCTACATATGCATCGGTATCAACAAAAGGGGGATGGTGGAGTTTAACTGCAGCAAGCCAGCTTTGACTCTGTGGCTTTCCTGAACTACGACTGCAAGTAACTCTTTTGAGGTGGCGCACATGAGTCCACATATTCACCATATCAATACACCACTATGGATCCGCTTCCGTCTCCCTACGAGAAGGCCATCCATAGCACTCACGCTTATCTTGCGAGTTTTAGAGTATCCACTTTCACTTGTCTATGAACTGTTATAGGCAACCCAGAAGTCCTTTACCGTGGACGCGGCTATTCGAATAGATCATTTATAACCCTGCAGGGGTGTACTTCTTCACACATGTTTCCACCACTTAGCGCCTGCACACGACATGTGCTCGGCAGACTTCAAGCGAAAGCCGACGTGGGTGTAGACCACGACCTGACTAACCACACAAGTCTCTAGTCCAGGTTTATCGCCTATTCGGGTTCCATCCACGAGGAGATCCGGCCGGGGTTTCGCTCACAGCACCAAACGATGTGTGCAGGGTTCCCGAGACACCAAACGGGCGCCCGGTACACCGTGCCATGGTGTATCTACCGCATCATAGCCCACCCCTAGGGTCAGCGCTACGCACGGCCTCCAACGCATATCCTACAAACACCAGAAACTAGTTGCAACTCCTGGACAAAGGACGGGGGCGGTTAATAAGTCGAGCGGGGTCATATTTCAGGGCCCAACGTGTGCTAGTAGCTCTTCATGGATCACAAACACAGAACTCAGTTCCTGAGGACGGTTTCAAGGAGACAACCCACCATGTACTCCTACATGGCCTCTCACATCTACCTTTACCAAATTGAGTTCACACGCTTAGCCCTCAATAGTAGAACATGTTCACACGCCTCCAATTCATCCCCGATGAATCAGACCTAACTCAACTCTAAGCAGTAGCAGGCATGACAAACAAGCATGAATGAGTAGGCACATCAGGGCTCAAACAACTCCTGCTCATGCTAGTGGGTTTCATCTATTTACTGTGGCAATGACAGATCATGCAGAGGAAAAGGGGTTCAACTACTGCAGCATGTAACAGTTGAATCGTTGTTGTCCTAATGTAGTAAAAGAGAGCAGGAGCGAGAGAGTGGGATTGTATCGGAATGAACAAGGGGATTTTGTTTGCCTGGCACTTCTGAAGATTGCATTGAGTCTTCATCAGTGTCAACGATCGCAACGTCAGAACAACGTGTACCGAGGGGGAATAACACCGGCAAACAGAGAAGAAACACGATCAATGCAATGCACAATATGATGCACGATCATGACATGGCGACATGCTGTGATTTGAGCTAATGCAGCTAAGAACAGAAGTGCATTATCATGTTTTGATATGAACAACAAGGTTAAGTTGCTTTCTCATGCATGAGACCAGTACCAATGGATAGATTGGATTTTTCTGATCATTTTTTATATATAAATTATTTGATTTGGAGCTACGGTTGAATTACTATGATTTTTAGAAGTTTAGGCAATTTTTTGGATTTTCTAATTATTTAGAAATAAACTAATTCCAGAAAATGCATTGCCGGACTTGAAGCAGGAGGAGTGGCCTGACGCTTTGCCGGACTTGAAGTAGGAGGTGTGGCCTGACACGGTGTCGGACTTGAAGCAGGAGGTGTGGCCTGACGCTTTGCCGGACTTGAAGCAGGAGGTGTGGACTGACACGGTGTCAGACTTGAAACAGGAGGGGTGGCCTGACACTGTGCCGGACTTGAAGCAGGAGTCTGCTCACGCGTTCGTGGACTTGGAGGAGCGGGAGTCTGCTGACACGGTGGCGGACTTCGAGGAGGAGTGTAACATCCCAAATTTTCAATTTGGAATGTTATACATTAGGTCATCATTGCATATCATATTTTATTGCATTCTGGCTAGATCCTCGAAATTTTACGCAACTCAAGGACCCACAGGAGAGAGTTGGGGATTTCGTTATTTTCAAATTTGGGCTTTCTCAAATTTTGAAAAAAGGATCATTTGATTTTATTTATTTTATCTTCAATTATTCCAATTATAAAAATATGAGAGAGGGAATAAAATGACTTTCCCAAAATAAAGGAATAATGAGGATTTAAAAAAAAATCAAATAAGACTTTATTTTGGAGTTTTTCGCTATTTTATTTGGATAGGAAAAAAATGTGCCTTTTTCAAAATTGCATTTAGGCCCCAAATAAATGTTTATCTTGTCCGGCTTGATTTTAGAAGTCGGGGAAAATTTACTTCGGGATTTTTGGAGTTCGTTTAGTATTTCTTATGTTTTTTTCTGCACGTATTTATTAAAAAAACGAAACCGACTATGGGCCGTATTCGGCCAGGACTCCGCCTGGCCGGGTCCTTTATAAGTCGCGGCCCGACCCCGCCGTTGGCCCAAGCCGCCGCCGCCGCCGCCCCCGAACCCTAACCCTAGCCCGTCGCCCCGCC
>NC_057814.1:178762241-178770550 GCF_018294505.1 Triticum aestivum
CCGCCGTCGCCCCGCCGCCCGACGCCGTTGCCGCCGCCGCCCGCCGACCACGCCGGGGCCGCCGCCCCTCACCAAGGTAGCCACCAGAGTTGTCGCCGCCGCCGGCGGTTTTCTCTAGAAAACCGCCTGGTTTTTTTAAAAAAACTGCAGTTGTTTTTATTTTTTTAGATCGGTTTATTTTTTTCTTTTTTTCTCAGTTTAGTTAATTAGCGAGTGTTCGCTCGTTCATTCATTTTAACGAACGTGTTCATCGTTTACTTACAGTTAACGAACGTTCGTTCGATAAACTGTTCGTCAGTTTTTCTTTTACTCGGATTTTCCACGATTATTCCAGATTGTGATTTCTGATCCGATTTTTGTTCTAGTATATCTTTTCGCTCGTTTATCGGAATCAGGCAATTCAAGCGCCTAGAGTTTCGTCTCGAAATTCTCATTCCGTTTAACCAACTTAAACAAGTTTTTGCTACTGTAAAATTTGACTTAGATCCAGATTAGTAAACGAAGCTTGTTTCTTTCGCCGTTTGACTTTCGTTGCTTCGTTTGATTTGATTCTTTTTGCTAACCGGAGTTCTTAAGTTGAACTTTCTGGTTAGATCTTTTATTTGAGTTTTACCTATGCATTAGTTGAGTGCTTACTGTATGCTTGTTTGTTTGCGATAGAGTACCCGGAGTGCGCCGCTTGCTACTTCGAATCTCTAGGTTTCACGGATCATCAGCAAGGCAAGTACCCCTTTGATCATACCTCTTTACTACCCAGTTTTATTGCATTAGACAAATCCTCAAACATTGCATGATTAGGATCTAATTAAATTGTGGGTATTGGGAAGTAGATGAGGTAGTACCTATTACCTGTTTTGTTATCAAACCTTTGGGAGTTACTTCTACGTTTGCTCATATTGCTATGCTATGCTAGTAGACGTGGATAGGGTGAGTGTATCCATGACAGATGTGAGATTGTTAATTTAATGGTTTACTTAAGGTGGCAGCTTAAACACACATCAGGGTGGATTGAGGCACCTGGGTATTCCAGTGATTGCCCGTTTTTTTGGACCGCCACCCAGGCTCAAAGGGATCATGAGATTATTCATGCTAGAAACTTCCGTGTGCAGCCGCAAGCTATTATGGGGTCTAGCATAGTTGATTAAGTCGTGTGAACTCTTACAATGGTAGACTAGCAGATATAGAGGAAAGTAGGTGTAACGGTCTACCCGATCGTAAGGTGCAAACACTTCTGAAAGACTATGTCTCGGTCATCCGTTACTCAAACACCATGTAGTGCAAGTAATCCAACAGAGGAGATCGAGTCTTGTGGGGAAAAGTGCACAAACCTCTGCAGAGTGTATAAACTAATCATGATTAGCCGTGTCCCCGGTTATGGACATCTTGTGTATTTAGTACCACTAGTAGAAAACTGGGCTTTGGTCATAGGGCAATATTCACATTAGTCCCGGTTCAGTCACGAACCGGGACAAATGTGAGTATTGGTCCCGGTTCGTGCGGCCAGGGGCCTGCCGGGCCTCGTGGGGGCATTGGTCCCAGTTCGTCCGGCCCCTTTGGTCCCGGTTGGTGGGACAAACCGGGACCAATGGGCCTCGCTCCTGGCCCACCACCATTGGTCCCGGTTGGTGGCTTGAACGGGACCAGAGTCTCACCCTTTAGTCCCGGTTCATACCACAAACCGGGACTAAAGGGTTGGTCCTAGTTGCGGTCAGAGTTTAGTCCCACCTCGCCAACCGAAGGGCGCTCACACCGGTTTATAAGCCCGTCCCTCTCTGCCTTGTTGAGCTCCTCTCAAAGTGAAAATAGATGCCCTTATACACGGAATTTGACCTAAATTCAGAGTAAATTTCTTTGAATTTCATAGAAATTTATTATGAATTTAGGTTGAATTTTCTCTATTGGCGCATCTATGTTCATTTTTTATAGTAAATAAAATAAATAAACCTTAATAAAATAAATAAAAATAAATAAACCTTAATAAATAAAATAAAATAAACTATTGTAAATAAAATAAATAAACCTTAGTAAAATAAATAAAAATATCAGCAGTAAAACAAATAAAAATAAAATAAATAAAGTAAAATACATAAGTAATTAGAAACAAAATGGAATAAAATAAATAAGTTTTTTGTTGTAAGTAGAAACAAAACAAAATAAATAAAGCAAAAGAGAAAACAAAATACAGGGAAAAAAATTATGCCACCTACTGGGCCACCACGGCCTGAATACGACTTGAAACACATCCATGGGCCAGGATTCAGGCCCGCAGAAGGCCCAGTAGGCCCCACAGGCAAAGAGAACGGTTAGGCCCGAAAGCCTGCAGTTGAGAGGAGCTCGAGAGGGTGGGCGCAGCAGCGCTTATAAACCACTCTCGAGCTCTCTCAACTAGCGAGGTGGGACTAAACTTTTGACGCGGGGCAGCACAAGGCCTTTGGTCCTGGTTGGTGCCACCAACCGGGACTGAAGGGGGGCACGCGTACCGGTTCGTGGCACCAACCGGGACCAATGCCCCCCATTTAGTCCCGGTTGGTGCCACGAACCGGGACCAATTAGTTGCCTATATATACCCCATCGCCACAGCAGAGGACTCCACAGTGCTCTGTTTTTTCTGGCCGGCGAGGGGAGGGCATTTCGGTGCTCTAGCTCACCTCCTATGCACATGAGGTGTTCGATGAAATGTCTGAGCCACACTAGTTAATCTTTCTCCTTTCAAAACTAGACCTCCGAGCTCCATTTTCCCCGAGATTTGTCTAGGTTTAGCGGTCCGTCACGTCCCGTCCCCGTCTTCACCGCCGTCGATCGCCCGCGCCGATCTCGTCGCCAGCACCACCGTGGTGAGCCTCTTGTTCTTATCTTCTTTCTGAAAGAAAAAATTCTTACTTTAGATAGATACTTGTCTAATTTTGTTACTTTTATTATTCCTTCTTATTACATAGTGTGATGGTTTTGGTATCCGCCCCCATCGGCCCTCGTCCTGTCTATGATTCGGATGTGGTATATATTATCTTTTTATAACTATTTGGTTCATTTATTGTTTATGACAAATATGCCGACCAACGTGACATAGATTTTATTTATCTAGGAGGTGGTTGAACCTGAAATTCCAACCGACCCTATTGTCGAGAGGTTAAATTTAGTTGAAGAAGAAAACAATTACTTGAAGGAAAAAAAATTTGAGGAGGAGAAGATGATATTGGAGTTGCATGTTGCGGATGTCGTCGATGATCACAAGATCAAGATGGATGCAATGCGCTTGAAGATTAGAAAGATTAGAAAATATGCCATTCATACCGAGGCTTGGTATCATTATGCCGTTGGATCAATTGTTACCTTGGTTGCGATCATGATCGCATTTGTTTTCGCATTGAAATGTTTTACATAGTTTCAATGTATGGTTTAATTAATTAGATGCTCTGGAGAGCTATATATATGTTGCTAGATGAGAACTATGTATGTACTTTGGTTTTAATGTGATGATGAACTTCTATTAATTTGGTCACTTAATTATCTATTCATGATGTTCTGTAATGGTTTTTGACACACTTAATTATATATAATGCACGCAGATGAACCGGCAATGGATGTATGGTGACAGACACACCTCCGAGTACATTAAGTGCGTGCATGATTTTCTCGAAGTGGCTGAGGCAAACAAGCAGAATGGTTTTATGTGTTGTCCATGCCCTACATGTGGGAATACGAAGTCTTACTCTGACCGGAAAATCCTTCACACCCACCTGCTTTACAAGGGTTTCATGCCACACTATAATGTTTGGACGAGGCACGGAGAAATAGGGGTTATGATGGAAGACGGCGAAGAAGAAGAGCACGATGACAACTATGTGCCCCCTGAATACGGTGATGCTGCAACGGGGGAAGCTGCTGAAGATCAAGAGGAACTAGACGATGTGCCCAATGATGCTGCAAGGGGGGAAGCTGCTGAAGATCAAGAGGAACCCGTGCCCGATGATGAAGATCTCCGCCGGGTCATTGTCGATGCAAGGACGCAATGCAAAAGTCAAAAGGAGAAGCTGAAGTTCGATCGCATGTTAGAGGATCACAAAAAAGGGTTGTACCCCAATTGTGAAGATGGCAACACAAAGCTCGGTACCGTACTGGAAATGCTGCAGTGGAAGGCAGAGAATGCTGTGCCTGACAAAGGATTTGAGAAGCTATTGAAAATATTGAAGAAGAAGCTTCCAAAGGATAACAAATTGCCCGACAGTACATACGCAGCAAAGAAGGTCGTATGCCCTCTAGGATTGGAGGTGCAGAAGATACATGCATGCCCTAATCACTGCATCCTCTACCGCGGTGCGTACAAGGATCTGAACGCATGCCCGGTATGCGGTGCATTGCG
Source organism: Triticum aestivum (assembly GCF_018294505.1). NCBI lineage: Eukaryota > Viridiplantae > Streptophyta > Magnoliopsida > Poales > Poaceae > Triticum > Triticum aestivum. Next base: position 178,766,602 of record NC_057814.1, read on the forward strand.
GTATAAGATCAGACGAGATGACCCTGGTGATGTTGACGGCGAGCCCCCCAGGAAGAGGGTTCCTGCGAAGGTGATGTGGTATGCTCCTATAATACCACGGTTGAAACGTCTATTCAGAAACGAAGAGCATGCCAAGTTGATGCGATGGCACGGTGAGAACCGTAAGAAAGACGGGAAGTTGAGAGCACCCGCTGATGGGTCGCAGTGGAGAAAAATCGAGAGAAAGTACTGGGCTGAGTTTGCAGCTGACCCAAGGAACGTATGGTTTGGTTTAAGCACGGATGGCATTAATCCTTTCGGGGAGCAGAGCAGCAATCACAGCACCTGGCCCGTGACTCTATGTATGTATAACCTTCCTCCTTGGATGTGCATGAAGCGGAAGTTCATTATGATGCCAGTTCTCATCCAAGGCCCTAAGCAACCCGGCAACGACATTGATGTGTACCTATGGCCATTAGTTGAAGAACTTCTACAGCTGTGGAATGGAAACGGTGTACGTACGTGGGATGAGCACAAACCGGAGAAATTTAGCCTGCACGCGTTGCTGTTTGTAACCATCAACGATTGGCCCGCTCTCAGTAACCTTTCAGGACAGACAAACAAGGGATACCACGCATGCACGCACTGTTTAGATGACACTGAAAGTATATACCTGGACAAATGCAGGAAGAATGTGTACCTGGGCCATCATCGATTTCTTCCGACCAACCATCAATGTCGAAAGAAAGGCAAGCATTTCAAAGGCGAGGCAGATCATCGGAAGAAGCCCGCCATGTGTACCGGTGATCACGTACTTGCTATGGTCAATGATTTACACGTAATCTTTGGAAAGGGTCCCAGCGGACTAGCTGTTCCGAATGACGCTAAGGGACACGCACCCATGTGGAAGAAGAAATCTATATTTTGGGACCTACCCTACTGGAAAGAGCTAGAGGTCCGCTCTTCAATCGACGTGATGCACGTGCCGAAGAACCTTTGCGTGAACCTGCTAGGCTTCTTGGGCGTGTATGGGAAGACAAAAGATACACCTGAGGCACGGGAGGACCTGTAACGTTTGCACGAAAAAGACGGCATGCCTCCAAAGCAGTATGAAGGTCCTGCCAGCTACGCTCTTACGAAAGAAGAGAAAGAAATCTTCTTTAAATGCCTGCTCAGTATGAAGGTACCGACTGGCTTCTCGTCGAATATAAAGGGAATAATAAATATGCCAGAGAAAAAGTTCCAGAACCTAAAGTCTCATGACTGCCACGTAATTATGACGCAACTGCTTCCGGTTGCATTGAGGGGGCTTCTACCGGAAAACGTCCGATTAGCCATTGTGAAGCTATGTGCATTCCTCAATGCAATCTCTCAGAAGGTGATCGATCCAGAAATCATACCAAGGCTAAGGAGTGATGTGGCGCAATGTCTTGTCAGTTTCGAGCTGGTGTTCCCACCATCCTTCTTCAATATCATGACGCACATCCTAGTTCATCTAGTCGACGAGATTGTCATTCTGGGGCCCGTATTTCTACACAGTATGTTCCCCTTTGAGAGGTTCATGGGAGTCCTAAAGAAATATTTCCGTAACCGCGCTAGGCCAGAAGGAAGCATCTCCATGGGCCATCAAACAGAGGATATCATTGGGTTTTGTGTTGACTTCATTCCTGGCCTTAAGAAGATAGGTCTCCCTAAATCACGGTATGAGGGGAGACTGACTAGAAAAGGCACGCTTGGAGGGGACTCAATAATATGCAGGGACGGATATTCTTGGTCTCAAGCACACTACCAGTTCTACAGAACTCTTCCTTGGTGACCCCGTATGTTGATGAACACAAGAACAGTCTGCGCTCCAAACACCCGGAGCAGTGTGACGACTGGATTACATGTGAACACATCAGGACTTTCAGCAGTTGGTTGGAAACACGTCTCAGAGGTGACACCACTGTTTGTGATGAGTTGTACTCGTTGTCCAGGGGACCATCTTCGACTGTATTGACTTACAAAGGATACGAGATAAATGGCAATACATTTTACACGATCGCCCAAGATCAAAACAGCACCAACCAAAACAGCGGTGTCCGCTTTGATGCAGCAACCGAGAGGGGAAAGGACACATATTATGGTTACATAATGGACATATGGGAACTTGACTACGGACATGATTTTAAGGTCCCTTTGTTTAAGTGCAAATGGGTCAATCTGTCAGGAGGCGGGGTACAGGTAGACCCATAGCACGGAATGACAACAGTGGATCTGAACGATCTTGGGTACACTGACAAACCGTTCATCCTAGCCAATGATGTGGCACAGGTTATCTATGTGAAGGACATGTCTAATAGACCGAGAAAAAGAAAAGATAAGGAAGCGAATACATCATACGATGAGCCAAAGCGCCACATAGTTCTTTCAGGAAAAAGGGACATTGTGGGAGTGGAGGGCAAGACAGACATGTCTGAAGATTATGAAAAGTTTCATGAAATTCCTCCCTTCAAAGTCAAGGCTGACCCAAGCATCCTGATAAACGATGAAGATTATCCATGGTTACGGCGCAATAAGCAAATGACACAAGCGAAGAAAAAGTGAAGACTTTCTCCCGCAACTATTATGATGATACCATGCCAACTTTGTAACAGACGAGTATGATACCATTGTCCGTTTTGTACACAAAGTGCATCTAGTTTTTGCCGTAACCCTCTCAACTTTCTTGCACATGCTATGTGGATGAAATGATGATACCATGCCAACTTTCAACCTTTTCAGAGTTCATTTGAAATGCTTTTCAATTTTAGGTTCTTATAGCTCAAAATAATTAGTAAATGCATGAAAAATAACAAATGAAGTCAGAAAGGGTTGAAAATTGATGATGTGGCTTTGAATGGTGCATTTTGAACACAAAAAAGTCAGGAGTTCTTATAAGTTTTAAAAAATGAAATCCCTTTGTAACAGACGAGTTTCCGTATGAAATCCTGATACTTTGAAAGAGATTGTCCGTTTTGTGCACGAAGTGCATCCAGTTTTTGCCGTAACCCTCTCAACTTTCTTGCACATGCTATGTGGATGAAATGATGATACCATGCCAACTTTCAACCTTTTCAGAGTTCATTTGAAATGCTTTTCAATTTTAGGTCTTATAGCTCAAAATAATCAGTAAATGCATGAAAAATGGTGCATGAAAAATAACAAATAAAATAAATAAGTAATTAGAAACAAAATAATATAAACTTTAATAAAATATATAAGTAGAAACAAAATAAAATAAACTTTAATAACATAAAGTTTATTTATGAAACTAAAATTATCAAAGTATTTTCTGTTCAAAACATTATAAGCAACCTCTAGTGTTATTGAAACTAAAATTATATAAAATTGATGCACCTTAAATTATCGAAGTATTTTCTGTTCAAAATCATCGAAAGCAAAAATAATTTTCATAAAGAACTTTTTTTGTTAGAAACTTTAATAGCAAAAAGAATTATCATAAAGTAAAATAAATAAGTAATTAGAAACAAAATAAAATAAAATAAATAAGTTTTTTGTTGTAAGTAGAAACAAAACAAAATAAATAAATCAAAAAAGAAAACAAAAAACAGGCAAAAAATAAAAATTATGCCACCTACTAGGCAACCACGGCCTGAATACGACTAGAAACCCATCCATGGGCCAGGATTCAGGCCCGCGGAAGGCCCAGTAGGCCCACAGGCATGTACAGAGAGGTTAGGCCCGTAAGCCTGCTTTAGAGAGGAGCTCGACAGCACAGGCGCACCGCACCTTACAAACAGGTGCGGCTCTCTCTCAGCTAGCGAGGTGGGACTAAACTCCCACCACCACGCCGCTGTGCAAGGCCATTGGTCCCGGTTGGTGGCACAAATCGGGACCAATGCCACCCTTTGGTCCCAGTTCGTGGCACCAACCGGGACCAATGCCCCCCTTTAGTCCCGGTTGGTGCCACCAACCGGGACCAAAGGCC